>NC_085005.1:5800697-5803197 GCF_963854185.1 Sardina pilchardus | reverse complement strand
CTATTCAGTATTAGACAAAGTATGTAAACCAAACCCATTGTTTTATTATTTTTCTTATTTCTTCAGCATCAATCTCATATATCTTATACTCCATCTTAAAAACAACTTATCTCCCAGAAGACCTGTTTGAATTACTACGTATTAGCTCTATCTTACGTAATACCCTACACTCCATTAGTAGTTTCCCTGCAGACTCTTTTCCTCTGAAGTGTGTGTGTGTGTGTGTGTGTGTGTGTGTGCGTGTGTGTGGAGGGGGGTTGTTGTGTGAGCGGGCACAAGAATGAGGGAAAGCAACGAGACTGCCACCGCCATAAACAACCAATCAACTGCCAGCCTGCTTATCTTGGCAAGCCATCCAGCAGTTAATGGCTCAGGAGAACACGCAGTGTCTGCCCACGCTCCAGTGGACCTCTTTAACCCTTCAGCAGGGGAGTCTTGGACGTTCTAACCCACTGTCGCAACTCTCTTATCGGCTCTGGTTCTAACAGAAGATTCTGTTCCTCAAGAATGTAGGGTTCTAAAGTTCTGTGATGTTCTTTAGAGTGTTCAATTGACAACATTCCGTGCAGGCTTACCTTGTTCTCCTTTCTTATCCTGCTGTGGAGGTGCTTGTGCAATGAGAGTTCCACCAAAGCCCTGCACTCACGCCCGTGCTTAGGAGCAACCACAGAGATGGGAGATATGATGGTGAATAAGTGAGAGAGACTTTACAATGATTGAATAAACCCCATTGAATAAACTGGAACGCGCAGAATAAACTGGAATGCGCAGAGTGTTACATTAGGCTTTTCCCCCCTGTTCTCTGTGTTTCAAAGTCACCTGAATAAGCTGCAATTCTAAACAACAACTGCAAAGTACCCTATATGTACGTGGCTCCACTACTTAACAAAACTTTCAAAAGAGAAATGACAAGATTTTCCCCCTTCACACACACAGTGACATGTGTCCATCATGCTAGCATACACAGCCATGACACACAGGAAAGCAACTCATAGAACAGCACTGGTCCAACTCAGAGCTGAAGTCAGTGGGGTTGCTTGAAATCCACTTCCGATAAGGTCCTAGATTACCTCCACAGTGAGCATCTAACTGGGAATCAATGAGAGAGTGAGACTCCCACGCTCGTGTTATTTGGCTGGAGTTTGGTGTGAATGTGCTGATTCAACGGCCTCCAGTCCACACCCTGGAGGTATAAAAACATCTCCACCGACACCGGGATGTTCCCCAGGAGCGGTCTGACCGCGGTGGGACGTTAAAGGCTGCGCTGACGGTCAGGTGGGTGGGGGCCAAGTGATGTCCGAGGTGTGACGCCGTGTTCTCGGAGAGGCGAACCCTCTCCCATGTCTTGATGTCCGCGTCCGTCATTGTTCGCCACTTCCACTCAGGAAGTTGCGACGGCCGTGTGTATTTGTGTCAACGTGGGAACGCGGGCGACCGCGGGACATCAACAGGAAGACGAGCCGGGGTCAGTCCTGCGGGCGGACAGCACCACCCCAAAACCCGCAACACCACCTCACCAACTCCACCCTCACCCCCAAAACCCCTAGTGACAGGGAGAACATCGCTATCACAGCCCAGTGCATGCATGCACAATCCCTTGGGCCCATCTACTGAGGCATACATACATAATGTCCTCCACTTAAGTTGACAATAATGTCCAATAGTAATAACAACAACAATAATAACAATAATATAATAATGGTGTAATTTAAGCCAATCATATAATCATCATCATCATCATCATCATCATCATGTAAAAATATCATGGCCACTAATGTTAACCCAGTAAACCCAATGGATGAAAGCTCACCAAGACACGGAATCTATGATGGATCTGACTATGGAAACTCTCTGACCTTTTAGCATGAGGAACAGATTGTAACGTCCTGCAGTGTCCAAATGGTGATGAGCAAGACATGCTGAAGAGCGATTAAACATTTGACCAGAGGCAACATGGACTGGGTTGAGGCTCCAGCTCACTTTTATCGGTGTTCTCGTCATGACTGACTCATAGGTAAAAAAAGTTTAGCATTGCAAATAAAACTCTAGGGAGAGGAAACAATCTCTCTCTCTCTCTCTCTCTCTCTCTTTCTCACTTTCTCTGTCTTACTCACACATGGCCCATTGGCTTGAGTGTTTAAAATAGATTTCAGTTTCCATAATGCTCCATGCCCTGCTCATTAATAACTTGTTTCAAGTAATTAAAGTGCTTCCTCTTACTGTCTAGTATGACTCAGATGATAATTAGATGAATAAACAATGGGTGTGTGTGTGTGTGTGTGTGTGTTTGTGCATGTGGGTTGTGTGACTCTGGGTTTACTGGTACTAATATGTAGTTGCTAATTAAATTGCTGTTCATTAAAAGCTGTCACACAGCGTATGATTGAAAACCAACATTGTAGTCGTTGTGGAAAGTGAAAAAAAGAGCAATGAATACAAATCGAAATAATCAAAACCATCACCAGCTGTGTGTGTGTGTGTGTGTGTGTGTGTGTGTGTG
>NC_085005.1:5750697-5795697 GCF_963854185.1 Sardina pilchardus | reverse complement strand
CTCCTCTCACACACACACATACACACACACAGACATACACACACATTATGTTGCCACACTTGTGCACACTGACTATACCTTCTTATTTCAATACACTAATCAGCGTGGGTAAACATGGGTACATCTTCGTATGAGAGTCTGTTGAGTCTATGACTTAGATGGTAATAACAGTGAATACACTGTCTTGAAAACATGGCCGACTGAAGGCCACATCTCCAAACAGACAAAGTCTTGTAAGGTCTCAGGGGGGGCGGTCATTTCACTCATCACTCCATGTTTCACACCAGCATCCAAACTTACCTGTGACACATACACACTGGCAACATGTATACTGCAGTTTTTTTTAAGTACCATGCAGTTACAGAACAGTGCAGTCCAAAATACAATACTGTACTATGCAGCACAATATTGTTTTTTTTTCATGTCCAAAATACTGCATTTCTACAGTAAATACAATACTATGCAGTGCAATGCAATGCAGCTTTTTTCATGTCCAACATTCTGCATTTCCTGCATAAGAACGTAATGTAGATGTAAACATTTCCTCCAAATCTAAGAGATCTGTCAACATCCTCACTTTTACTGGCAGAGAAAATGGCCCTTTGCTGAGCTGGCAGGTAGTTTCCCTCTTTGTCCATATGGTATGCATAGGTCACTATAAGGTTATCTATGCAGAGGAAAGGGGAGGCCACATTGTGAAAACATTTACAGTAGGTGGTTCATCAAAATGTTTGCAGGTTTAGGGATGTGCACTGTACCTTACACCAGAGTGAGAGCACTGGCCTGTTCTCATCGCCTTCATTTAAAGGAAGAGAAAATGACTACAAAAATGCAATAACAAAAATCATAAATCGCAGAGTATATTTGATGACTAATAAAACATAGTACAACTGCATAAGCAGGCATTCTTCCTTACCCTCAAATTTGAATGAAAACTGCAGAGGAAGCACATTCTGAAGGTCATGAATCACGTTTGACCTTGATGCCCTGTATGGAGATCTCTCTGTGATGCAGTTTAGCATGAGGGAGAAGTGGAGCAGTCAGCACTAAATCAGAACTAACCAGCCCCAATTTTGTGGTCTTTCCCCAAGACTCTGAACGAGGCATTGGAAGAGTTCACATGGTTTTTAAAAAGTACAAATTGGCTTCTTTGGAAGACCAAAATGGTACACAGCCCAGGTTTTCTTTCAGAAAAGCCGAGTCAATAACATGTGAGCCTCTTATTTTGTTTTCTTCTTGCCATGAATTATTACTTCACACCAGTCAAACGAGACTTAATTGTCAGCATCACACACAAGATGGAAGGCTTTCAAGTCAGAAAAGAATAAAGCACAATCTTCATTTGGTCTCAACATCCCTGATCGCTCTACATAGCATGCTGATGGTGAGAGGGACTGGCTGGGAAGAAAGGGCTGAAGACATCCTTTTTTAAAATCCGGTGGTTGTCTCCATTGGTTTTGCCATTGGCGAAGCCGATCATTCAAGGTTTTTTTTTTCGGTCTCTTTTTCATTTTGGGGGCTGTAATGGCCGCTCCATAATCACGTTTGCCCGTATGAAAGGAGGGCCTTGTGTCGCCGGAGGGCCTTGAGTGTGCGTCCTGCCTCTGCCTGCGTGTTCGTGCCTGCCCCTGAAAAATGTTATTTGTGGTGCGAGGATCTGGTGCTCCATAATTCTATCTCATAATACGGTAAACGTTGCAAAGCCCCATTTAAGCATTTAGGCTTGGAATTGATCCATGCGCTTTGAATTTGCCATTTTTAGCAAAGGCCAGGATGCCTCACGCTCATTGAATTATTCATCGTTCACGGCGCTCTCGAATCAGTCAGAGGCACGGGGGGTTAATCCCACAGAGTTTTAAAAATAAACAACGACAACGAAGTGGTCATTTCATTTAAAGAGTGACGACCGTGTGCACCATGTAATGTATCTCTTCTCACAGACAGCAGAGTGGGAGGGAAGGGGAAAAAAAAGCAAAATCATGAAGTTTTTGCAGATTATTGTTTACCCAGAGCACACAATGACAGTGATTGTGGCAGAGGCGCTAAGTAGCGGTCTCCGATGCGCTAGCTGGATAGCAGACTGGGCGCTAATGGTAGGTGTGTGCTGGGCTGCTGTTGACGGTGGATCAGATGGGAAGCACTCCCAGGGCCACCCACAGCTGCTGACACTGTGTCATTTCTTCGGACAGCCAGACACAAACAATGGCTTACTGCTGCTCCACTCATTTCCTTTATAAGTGTTTGTGTGAGTGTATATGTGTGTGTGTGTGTGTGTGTGTGTGAGTGTGTGTGTGTGTGTGTGTGTGTGTGTGTTTGGGGGGTGGGGGTGTTCCCAGGCCCTCCTTTGTCACCAGCTGCGTGTACTGACAGTACTTGAATGCACTGTTGTATTTTGGAGCGACTTTTACAACTTTTTCTCATAGACCACAGCTGCCCTACTTAAGTGTCCTACTTACACTAATTAATAGCATACACTTCTCCTCATACTGTATGTTGATACATTTTCAAACAATGCCAAATTATACGGATAAGTTATACACGTATCAATAAAAGCTCATTGTCGGTATCAAAGGAAGCATTAAGTACACAGTGCCTAACATGGCTGCAGAGAAATATTCACTGCAGAAAGCGTCTCCATTTTGAATACATGCAGGTCAGACGTAAACATTGATGTCACTCTGTGTGCATTCATTGGACATCTACTGTAGGCCTTTTCATAAGCCAAACCAGAGTGGCTCACCGAGCTCAACCAGAGGACGCATACTTGGACATTAACCACGTAGTCTGGAAGTCTGGCGTATGGGCCATTATCCAGCACAGATGCAAATGCCACTGTAATGTAAGGTGACGACCTCGCTCCCGAGTCTCCCGCGTGAGAGTGCCCCGGCCTGCCCTGGCGAGAGTAGGGGGTCTGCCCGAGGGAGCCTTATCGCCCCGGCTGCATAATGGGGGGCATCGCCAGCTTGCTTTTTGATGTGGTCCTGCACGCCTTAGTTCAAGAGCTGTAAGCATAGCTACGGGTCACGTCTCCTTGTAATGGCCTTTTCCCGGCTCCCTGCTACAGCCAGGCAGTCAGGCGGTGGGGTGCAAGCCCCCCCATTCCTGATTATTAGTCGCCGTGACTGTTACAAGGCGTCATTTGCAGAGAACAAAAGCGGGTGCTGGAGGCTGGGGTGTGTGTGTGTGTGTGTGTGTGGGGTGTGTGGGGTGTGTGTGTGTGTTTGCGTGTTACAGATGTTTGCGTAGAGCTGAGTGCTGGGTCTTCCTGAGAGAGGGAGCCCTGGCTGACACAACAGTTGGGGGTGGGGTGGGGTGGGGTGGGGTGGGTGGGGGGATCTTGCCTTTGATAAGGGCTGAACTTCAGCCCAGATCTGCTCAGTGCAAGTTATTTATCATGGTGCCACCAGGGCTCAGTAACAGGTTGTACGCTGGGAGGAAATGACCTCATTTGAACTGGTCGCAAAGTGTACTGTTTTATTGAAAATACTGCCACACTTTCAACACAAAAGACACGTTTTTTTTCCACTGAATTTCAACTCTGATAGAAACATTTTTGCCTCTCCACCAATACTCCCCATACTTTCATTATCAACATCTGATACCCTCAAATTGACTCTAAATCATCAAGTGGCAGAGCTACTTTTTTAACATTGTGGAATCTAGACGTATAGCCTCATACAGAAAATCCAAAACAGCGGAAAAAAAAGCCCAAATATAATCAAAGCAACAGTGAGTAGCGCCGTGGTCTTTAAATGCCACGTCTAGCCCTGGGACTCCAACACCACTGTAATGACATGTCTCCCACCGCCCGCGCCCGCGCCAGTCCGCCAGCCTAATACGGGCCTGAGTCATATTTGTGGCCGGGCCCAGACAGCGGACGGCCCATCCTCCGTACGACTGACTGCACTGCTGCTGCAGCGAGAGGAGGCCTTTGTTGTTTTAATCTGGTGCTGCTTTGATTTCGGCCTCGGCCAGGGCCCTGTTCACACACACACACACACACACACACACACACACAAGCAGCAGCTAAATACCTGTCTCATTCAGAGCCACTCAGAAGGCCGAGAGTAGCTTTTCACATGGACTGGGCTGATGGTTGATGAGCTGAGGAGGCGAATGACACCCCCCCCATTCAGCTTATGTAGTCACTCGACACTGTTTGTTGTGTAGTTTAGGAGAGGCACACACACACACACACACACACTCACTAACTCTTACACACATCAGCGTGTGCAGCATGTGCAGGTAGCATGCAGTCATATTCCTACACCATCAAAATGCACGCTCACACACACGCACGCACACACACACACGCACACCCGTAGATAATGAATGAGACAAATGAAACCTTTTCCAAGAACATTAGATTATAGTGTTGCATTTCAGTTCATCCTCCCTTCACTTTCCTTCCCTTCTTCCAATGCACCCCCCCCGCCCCCCCCAACCCCCACCCTGTCCTGTGGATCTTTCGGCTCTCTCGCCAGCGGTAATACAGTGTGTCGTCCGCCTGACCTTCTTGTAATTTTCCCCCGAAGGACATCCTGGGGAGGAACAATAGGAGAGAGCAAAGCCCAGCGGCCGTTCCCAAGCTCCCCGCGCCATTGTTCGCCTCACAATGGTACCACGCGGTCCGAGGAACCATGACACCTGCGCCTCACACTCACAAATCCCCTCAGACCGAGCGAGAGAGAGAGAGAGAGAGAGAGAGAGAGAGAGAGAGAGAGAGAGAGAGGGAGGAGAAAATGAGAAGTAGAGATTGCCTTGCACCAAAAGCCACCCACCCCAGTCCTCCCCTGCTAAGGGGTAATGAAAGCAGAGTAGGCCCACTGTGACCAGACTCGGTTGCGTAAGGGCTGAGCCCAGGGTCACACTGAACCGAGCTATTTTAGTTTACGGTGCGCAAACGTGCTCGGATGTGAGTAAATGTTGTGGTGGATTACTTCATTAAAGGGACTCTGAGGGTTAGGATTTGGGGTTTTGGAAGAGGCAGTTTTGCAAAGGCGCTGGAAAAACATCTCACTTGCAGCAAAGTACAAGCCAAAATTACAGGACTGCGTTAACGTCAGCACAACCCTTTTAACAGTTTTCTCATTTAATGTTTTTTGAGTTCCACCTTTGAGTTCCTATACCTGACTATCTATCCAGTTTCTTTTTCTTCAAGATGATATGCATTCAGTGTGTATTATGTACAATGGGTCACACAGCAGCAACGGGAAAAGAAGACAGTCTCCATTTTTTACTTGGTGGAAGTTTTGTTTGTGTGTGTTTTTTTTCTGTTTTGCACATTCCCCCCCTTACACACACACACACACATACTGTATAATATAGTGTACATACCGTAATGGCAGGGACCGGCCCTTTCGCTCTTTTCTCTCCAACACGTACACCCACACACATAAAAAGTGGAGGGGGGGAAGAGGCTGTTTACAATAAAATGTTACAAACCACACGTAATTGTGTCCAGAGCTGCGTCTATTTGTCAGCACATGTTTGTGAGTAAACAATCGGGACACCTCTGGTGGAGGCTAAACACAGCCGCGCCATGGGAACAGGCCACCGCCGTGCCACTCCGCTCCGCTCCCGGGGACATGCCAGCGGTAAAAAGTGGGGCACGCGACCGCACAGGCGCCCATACCAAACAACCCCCCACCCCCCCACTCACGTATACCCTCGTGCCTGCCCGTCTGCACCCATAGTGTTGCTGCTGTCCTATGGTTGTCTTCTTTATTGTCCTCTCATGTTATTTATTGTCTTATTTATCGTCCTCTCGTTGTTATTTATTGTCTTATTTACTGTGTTCTTGTTGTTATTTATTGTCTTATTTATTGTGTGTGAGCTTTTTTGGAATTTCGTTGGAGTGGATCAGTGCAGAAAGCATGCATGTGTATGTAGATGTTTTTGCGCAATGACTGATTGTGTATGGCGGTGTTTAGGTATGCTGGGCTGCTAATGCTATTTTATGTTTCTATTTGTTCATTTGATAGACTCATGACTGATGCACTGATGGGAAAGCACTTTAAATTTCGTTGTAGCTGTGACAATGACAATAAAAACCTATAGTATTCTATTCTATTAACTTGACCTAACTGTTATTTCCTCCATTTAACTTCTTCTTTTTTGTTCTGTGCTGCATCACCAAGTCCAACTGTGCACTCTATAATAAATAAAGTGATCCTCAACAATCCTAAATAAACTCCTGCCCCCCCCCGGACCGCTCCTGGGTGTCTGGTGTAGCGAGGAGCAGCGCTCCGCAACCAGCCTGGCGTATGTGCACACAGAGGAGGCCGCGCGCGGGGCCTATAGACAACGCTGCGCCTACTGGATGGGTCTCGCCGAGGGAAGGGTGAACCCTCTGAACCCTTAAGCTCCTCGGTTCAGCGCGGCGCGAGCACAAAGACCGGGCCCTGGGGTTACGAGGAGCGCAGCGGCGGGAGGGCTGGGCGGGAGGGTTGAGCAGGCGGGCGCTTCTGTTGGATAGTGGGGTTTGGTTCTGGACACAAAGTGAACTCCGCAGACAGGTTAAATATTAGGTGCCAGCTTGTACCAGTTAAAAGAGGGTGAGGTTTTATAACACCAGAATAGCTGATCGACCCCTACTATCCCAAGTACATTTCTAAGACCTCTATGGTAGGCTACTGAGATATAGCAACTCTGTCGGGCCAATATGACTCAGTCCCAAATAACATCAATCTAAGATGTGAGTGGGTAGACATGGAAACATCAGCACATTGTTTATTGCATGGTTATTAACTACATTCACCACAGCTCAACATTTCTAGTAGCAGCAGCACACTCTACGTCTGGAACACTCAGCATTTGTTTCCACTGTACTTGTGCGTATTAAATGTTACTCTTTAATTAACAACGAATTTCTGTTCTCTGAGTCACTCAGCCAAAAAACTGGCAAAGTCATCCTTGACTACCTCGAGTCATCCTTCAGTTTTAAGTTATGTCATACCGAGCCATGGGGTAACCCAAGAAATAGTTTGTAGGATGGAGGAAGAAACCCTATCAATACGACTAATGACGTGCCGAAATCAACGCTGATTTCCCAACAGCTGTCGTGAAAGATGAGCTCGAAGTCACACCGACGTGTCCACTTTCGGAGCGGAGACTCTGTGGTCTTTTGGGGGCGTGAAAAACAAAAAGCGGTTGCGGGTGTTCCGTGGAAGAAGAAGAGAACTAAAGTACGGCCGAATGTTGTGTAATAAAACAAAACCCGATCCAAGTTCAAGCACATCCTCGCGCCGGGTGGTTCTGCGCCCCCCCGCCGGGCCAGCTGGGCCTCACGCTGGCGCCGGTATCTCGCGTGTCGACGCGGCCCGGGCCACGGAGGCAGGTGAGGGGCGCACATAAGCACAGATGCACCACGCAGGCCCCGGAACGCAAACATGGCCGAGCTATCGAATAGCCCTGTTTGCCGTTATCATGGACTGCGAGGCGCGGCTACTCCCTTACATAAAAAGGCCACCGCTCTCTATGTGTCTCCAGACTTCACAGAGAGGGATTTTTTTGTTGTTGTTTTGGGAGCAGCAGGTATGTCATCTGGCTGTGATTTACTATAACACACCTTTTGGGTCGCACTATATTCCTTTCGCAGAATTCCCAATAGGGAGTGTTTTTTTTGTAAACTAGATCACCGGAGCCTGGGAATCTTGCATCACCTTGGGCCGTGACGGAGATGCTGGGATCAATGCAGGGCTCTATGAGAACTAACTGCCGGGAAGGATAGCCGAGTTAATTTGCTTCCTCTCGCCTCACCATTTCCCAGGCACATTATGTGAGGAAACCTGACTTAGAGTGTGTATTATGTGGAGACCTGACTTCAAGTGTGTGTGTGTGTGTGTGTGTGAATGGACACATGCACAGGGGTGCTTCCTATTATTGTTCTCAGAATGAGACACCAACCGTTTTCTCCTCCCCAGCACCTCCCCTAGCTCTCCCTCTTTTCAGTGCCGGCCGTGAGGGGTAGTTTTAAATTAGACAAACAAAAGATCAGCACGAAGAATCCTCACTGGAATTCAGGGCTCATGTTTCCTCCGAGCGCAGTTGTGTAAAGCCGCGTGTCTTATTTTTTCACTTTTCGACTTCATTTTGTGCCAGGCTAAAAAAATCAAGGGCAATTTGGAATGAGCTTCCACGCGATGTTTGTCAAACTCTGCGTCAGCTTGGTCTCTGAGGGTTCAAAGTGTTTCCAAATAATTGTAGTGCACAAAAGCCACTCTCCAGTACACATCTGTAGCGGCCCTGCTTGTTCTGTGTCTTTACCGCTTTCTTCTCATTTGCTCTCACACTCGGCAGAGAGAGAGAGAAATAGACAGAGAGACACAGAGAGAAAGAGAGAGAGAGAGAGAGAGAGAGAGAGAGAGAGAGAGAACACACATAGCTACAGCTGTCAGGTCAAACTCAACCTTTCACAATGAACTTTCTCTGAGCTATAGAATGCTCGCTACAGGGGTCAGAGAGCCTGTGAGTAAATCCGGTGTGTGTCTGTCTCTATGTGTCTGTGTGTCTCTGTGTGTGTGTGTGTGTGTGTGTGTGTGTGTGAAGTGAAGAGGCGAAGACTTGGTGTGGCTGTGCCTCCGTGACCCTTCGCGGCTGGTGGCACACATCACCTGTCCAAGAGGAATTGACCCGTTGTGCTGGCCGACTCTGGCGTTTCCACGGCAACACCTCTGGAACGCCACTGCATTTTTTGGTCGACTAATCTCATCTCCTGAGAGGGGAATTTGAGCTTGAAATTAGACAGGAGTCATGTGTACAGGAAGCGTCTGTTTCAACATATTGAATGAGAACTGTATATTTGATGCCAACAATGAAAATATTGTCAATGTATAACAAACATTGTTAGCCATTCATTTTTATTCTGAATATCTATATTTATTCTGTTTTTTAGATAAAAAATACCTTATTATTTTTACTAGTCTCACATTGCACATACTGTATCTGTACATGTTGTTCATACACATGTTGTTCTTACTGCATATCCATATCTATTCTGCTCTTATGAGGCTACTGCTAATATGTTGCATACACTTATATTTAATTTATATGACAGTAAACCATTCCACTTTCTTACCTGTATACTATTGTCAATGAACCACTATATGTCTTATAGTGATTCTACTGTACCACCTGACTATCACATCGCACTCTTCAGCTTTTTTGCACTTCTGGTTAGACGCAAACTGCATTTCGTTGTCTCTGTACTTGTGTCTGACCAGGGAATCCTGGTCTAGCAAACCTCGTTACACGTCTAAAGGCCAGTTCAAACAGAAGATTCGCGACGGTCTGAGACGGTTGCGGAGAGCAGTTGCGGCGGTGTGAATCAAAAGTTAGAAGCAGTTGCAAGCAGTTTCAAGCCGTCGCTGAACATTCAACATGTCAAATCTTAGTTGCAGAGTTTTAGAACACTTTTGCACGGAGCTAAAAACTTCCATCTTGTCCTCACGCCTAGTTGTTATGGTAACATTGTTGCCGTTTTAATGTCGTTGCAGTGGTCTGAACGCCCCAGTTTTAGAACACATTGTTGCAGAAAGTTGCTGTTTTTTAGAATGTTGCAGCTCGTCTCGTATCTTGTGTTTGAACTGGCCTCAAGGAAAAAGAACCATGTTGCTCAGATCTAGACCCCCTAATCTGGGTGTGTGCAGAGGACGTGTAAGTCAGTGTGTTTGAGCTGGGTGTGAATGAGAAGCCAAAGGGGCGGCCAGCTTACGTTGCCGTCAGGCCACCTCCATCTTGCCTTTCCAAGGCGTCCAGCTCGCTCTTGATATCCACCATGCAAGGGAAACCCGGCCCCACAGTGATGCAGGACGAAAAAACAAACCAACAAACGAAACCCTTACGAAACCACCATGAACCCACACAAAATATCAGTGGAAGTGTTCAGTTCAGGTGTCGCACGGTGAAGCAACTGAGGTTCACACCATCGGCCCTGCAGCTGAGTTCCTCAGTTCAGAGCCTCTTCCATTGACTGCCATTCCACAGGTCTTATAGTCAATCACCAACAAGCCCGGAAGTAGCTTGCACCCCTTGTGGATGGAAGATGTTTGTGTGTGTGCGCTCTAGTGCAGGTCTGAGCAACCCCCAATACATGAAAACTAGTACTCTGTACAATGACAATAAAGTTGAATCTAACGTAAGCTAATCTATTCTAATTCTTGCACTGTCTTGTTTTAGCATAAATATTGTTTTGCGGTAGCCTAGAAATCTAGACGCCCCTAGCGGCAGCACATGTAATTTGGCTGGTGGGGCAGTCTAGGCACGATCCATAGAGCTTAGGAGCTGAGAGCTGGAAAATCAAGCGATCCAATCACAGTGTATAAAGTCGGTGGGCGGGCTTAACATAATGGTGACTGACATGCGACCAGAAGTTGCGACGGTAACGCATCCTGCTATTTGAAAACAAGCAGATGATTCGTTTAGCGTTATCCTATTGCGCAGAGAGGGAAGGTTACGCAGCCTGCTACTTGAAAACAAGAAGATGATTCGTTTAGCATTATCCTATTGCGGAGATGGAATTTGAAAGACAACTGCTTATCCCACCCCTCCGATTGAGCCCTGACTATGGTGAGTGTCCAGACCCTACATCTTGATGTGGGTCTGGCTCGTCAGGCTAGTTTTGCGGTGTACACCATGCCTGCCTGCTTTGTAAGCATCTTGTCACAGTTTGTTTCTGTGGATCAGATGTTTGGATAATTGGACAGACCCATTGTTTAAAAACGGAGGAGTTTCACATCCGAACGCATTTGCCAAATTCTGGCACATGCTCCTGATCTACACTTTTCTGTTACACTTTACTTGAAACTATCTATAGAGAGATATTGCACTGTCATGAACATTATAAACAAGTCATTAACATTTATAACATAACGCTTTTGTCATTAAGTGTCATTCGGTTTCTTCAGACAAATTAGGGTTAGGGTTCTTGTGTCATGACAGTGTCATGTCACTCTTACAAGGAGGATACAAGGAGGTTTATTTGTCACATGCATATGATTACTAAAGTAAAGAATGCAGTGAAATTGTCAGTTTCTTTGCCTCTTATGTACAGTAGATACCGTCAAGTAAAGTGTTAGGTCAGGTTCTGGCCCGATCTCTTGCATAACCAAGAGCAGGGCACCACTGGCTGTTTTCACTGGTGTTCCCTGGCTATGGCAGGAGGGATTAGCAATGGCTCAGTAAACTTTTTCATGGGAATGTGACTAAGAAGAGAGGCCGAGCCATGGCCCTCCTGATATTACTGTACAGCGGAGGTCAGGACCTGGAGATCATATACTGGAGTAAGAAAATTCACAGGAGTTAAACCGGGAGAGAACTCTTAAGGGAGAGACAGGCTTAACACTCACCCTGCTGGTACATGAAGAAGCATGCATGAACAGGCAATTGTGTGTGTGTGTGTGTGTGTGAATGTGTGTGAGAGAGAGAGAGAGAGAGAGAGAAAGAGTGAGAGTGTGAGTGTGTGTGTTTATGTGTAATGGAACCGCCTACGACTGACTTGACGTGCGTCAGACAGGGCAGAGAGGAGGGAGGCAGAGTTGGGCGAGAACAGAGTTACATCACGGTGCCTTAGATGTGTCCACCATATAAACATAACACCACCACGAGGAAACATGCCGCTCTACTGAGACAAATGTCTGATGTTCCTGCAAAAACAGCACCCCGACGCCCTTGAGTTCTCAAGGCCAAATACGGGCCTTAGTCACTCACCTCCATCCATATGTCACTCTGTGCCTGCTGCTCCTCCCCGTGCGGGAACGAATAAATCTTCAGCCTGTCCAGACCAGCAGTGTCCTGACCAGAAGTGTCACTGCCACGATGTTGAACAGATATGCGATTATGAATAGCTCTTCTAAGAGTTATGATACATGTGAAAGATATTTGAAATAGGAAAAGAGGAACTATGCGGGTTTGACGATTTCTTGGCTGTTTTCTCGTTTTACGCTTGCGGGTCTCTCTGCAGAGCTTCCCCTGCAGCTTTAGCGTGTGTATTTTACAACACTTCTCAATCGGCCAGTCTGCCTTTTCATGAGCATGGTCATGAGGCCATCTGTTTGTCAGTCCACCGGCCTGGTGGCACAAACTTGCAAGCGTGGTTTTTCCAAACACATTCGCTAGGGGGAAGCGAGACAGCCATCATTCAACCCGGGAATCAAATAACCATCCCAATGACTCCGCAGCTGATCAGTTAAGATAAATTATGCTTAAATAACGTGCACAGTTCACCGTTAATAAGAAGAACACTTCAGACATAATTGGGAGCATTGGAAGTGGTACTGTATCTGTGCTTAGTTTTGGGGTCCCATTGGTAGCTCACCGTGGTATCACAGTGAAGGTTTCATTCAGTTCAACACGGACTGATTTTTATTTTTAAATGTACAAAATAAATTATGACACAGCCTCTCCCCTTCAACACAAGAAAATAATCATGTATATAATACAATATAATACAGTATAATGTAATATAATATATATAATATAATATATGTAACGCCCCCAGTTCTTAAGACTGCAAGAGTAGTATCACACATTTGATCTTGGACCAAATAAGCTTCATTATCCAGTGCAGAGCTCACCAGGTTCCATGCATTCTTAACTCCTCAGCATGTCGGCTGTGGGTCTCTGCATGTCGGATTATGTCAAGAGGTTGTCGAGTTTTAGCTTGTTTTTAGAAGATTAGACTCACTAGCTATGTTTAATAATCTAGCCATGTCCCAGAATTCAGACTTAAGTCACACAAAGGTCATGACCTTCCACGGATCCTCAAAGGTCAGATATCTGAAGAAATACGCCATTGCTGAGAGAGAGAGAGTACATGTTGTTTTGGAGAACATTGCCGTAGATGTACAGTAGTTTCCACAAACAACCTCTGACATTTTGGCATGAACACACAGAGAAGAAATCTGAATCCAGCTTGCAATATTTGGTAGCTTTACCTATTTTCATGCTTCATCGTCATATCATACTGTTAGGCCTATCTAATCGACTAAATATGAAAAAATACTCAGTGTGGGCTCCTCTTTATTTTACTGGACTTAGGAGCTTCACAGAGCAACAGCAACCTTGGGCTTAATGGACTATGAAATGATGTTAAATATAGCAACTGTTCATAATTTCTAGATCTCACTGAATTACACAACAAATAATCACAAATTTAAAAAGTATTCTAATTGTTGAATGCAAAAGGAAGGTACAGCAAAGTTAATCAACAACAACATGCATTGTGAGCACAACTTATGAACTTTAATTATGATTTAAAAAAAAAAGCTTAAAATGTTTCTACCTTGTTATGAGTCGCTTTGGTTAAAAAGCGTCAGCCAAATGTAATGTAATGTCCCTCACGTCAGTGCTTTACTGTAATATGCTGAACCATGTGGCTGAGAAAGGGGAACAGCCATTTCTAGGTAACTGTGACGGAGATAGGCCCATTACAGGGTCCCCACACTGCAACTTTGCAGTGATGTGAATCAGTCATGGAGTTAATGTTTGTTTGCTTGCCCTTTCCCCCTAAGATGGCAGCCATGCATTTCCCCACCCTCATTACCACAATGCGCTTCCGCGATAACATTCGACTTCAAATGCCGGAGCATTAGGAAAGCTTGTGATCAGGTAATCTTTGCTGTTTTAGATAAGGTGTGGAGCAGAATCTCAGGTATATCCACTTTGGAAATGTTGTGTGGTGCCAGTTGAACATCTGCAATTCAACTGGAGTTACCTAAGCAATAAATTTGCTCTTTTTACTCTTCGCTGTAAAAATCCTTTCTTGGCTGCTGCTGTAAAGGGCTTCCCTTATGGTATCTCTTGTGGGAGAGAACAAAAAAAAATCAGTCTCTGAATTTCAGCTATCTACAAGGCAGGGATCAGGCTCAGCACCATGGATGACCAAAGGCAGTCTCTCAGAAGATAAATATGTGAAGTCTGATCCTTCAAAATGGCAAGGCTTCACTAGATTCAGGTATCAAAAAGAGTTGAGAGCTAAGCTTTGTTCATGGACATGCTCAAAATAAAAGGGAAAAGAGACCGCCTTGGCAAACTGTGGCACCAGACAGCACATTCTCAGAGCCTTACGTAGCCTACACTTACTTCACCAGAAGAAAAATGCCACAGAAGACAATTTTTAGATGCAGGCCTACTCACTGCTCAGATTGAACTTAAATCCTGCTGCCTTGAGGTATCTGATAGCTTATTGCAACACACTGTCGTTCATATGAAAAAGCTTTACTTTGGGGTGGTAGCAGCATAGTGGCTAAGGTGCTAGGCTAGCATGCAATCGCCTGAAAAGTTGGGAGTCCCAATATACTTGGTTTGACTCTGGCTGTCATTTCTGAATCAATAGTTGTTCTTTAAGTCTACTGTAAACATAATCTATGGTCTTGTGTTTATACCCTCTTTGTTTGAACCTTTGACTCATGTTTTGAGCTTTTTTCAGAATCACAGATACGTTTAATCCTTTTGGAATTAGCCAAAAGGAATATTCTCTATTTGCAGTTCTATGGCTAACACAAAAACATTGTTTTCATCTGTGAGCGTGAAAGTAGACCATTACATGATTCAAATATGTACAGAACTGTTCCTGCTGTGAACCAGACCATATGAAAAGAATGTCGTCTTTGTGTCTACCCACCATACAAGAAAACTACATATTTAGCATGCCATCATCCTAGCTGTTTCTGACAAATACGTACGTTTTCAATTGTTACAGTTGTGCCAACTCTCTGTTTGACTTACTGTTAATCAGTGTGGTAGGTATTTGATGCTGCATTCTATTTCTAGCTGCTAAATGGAACGAAGAATGCCCTTAAAGCTGCAGTGGGCGAGATGTTTTTGATCGTATTCACTGAAACTGACAGAACAACATAAATCAAACGGTTTTAGAAAAACACGGCACTTCTACCTCCACTTAGAGCCTGTTATTTGTTTCGCAAAAATCCGCCGCTCCCGGTTCTTCTGGTCCAATAAGGTGCATGATCATTTGCATATGTGACTTTCAATCACAGTTGGCGCACAGTCAACAAGTACAAACTCAATGGGAGGATGCTCGGTGGTGGGGGAGGGGCATGAGAGTTGTATACTGTACATTCAAAATGTTGGCTAAGTCCCCTCAGTCTTGCCAGACTTGCCAACTGCAGCTTTAAGCCTATAGCATATGTAATTACTTGTGCTACATCCATGCAATGACATCAAGAAATCCAAGAACAACTTAATTTAGTGGTTGCCGCCTTGTCTTTTCAGTAACTCTCCCTTTCAACACGTCACTGATTTTCCTGCATCCAGTGTGAACATTGTTGACCTTTAACACATTCCATTTGGTAAAAGACACTTATTCCACGGGATAACCCTTGAAAGTGTTTATGGCGCTACTTCAAGTTGCAGTTACAGGAATCTAATAGCAACAAGTGAGTTTGGCTCAAAATCTGAAGGATGTTAATTTTAGGATGGAGTCACAAGCCTTCTCGAAGACACTCAAATATGTCTTTGACACTGGCAAAAAGCCTCTGATCAAAGCCTCTCTCTTTCTCTCCCCTGTTCTCTTTCTCTTTCTATGCCCTACTCTCTCTCTCTCTCTCCCATTTGGAGCCTGCTTGTTTTAGAGCACGCCTTGCACCTTTCCAACTGACGGAGGCGTGTTTTTACTTTGGCCGGTGGAATGTGGCGATGAGTGCCGCCTTCAGAAATAACACATGCATTCCTGTCGGCCAGCGAGTAAGAGGGAATGCAATTAGCACGTATTAGAGAGAGCGGAGGCAGGCTGTCAGAGACGGGAGCCACTCAACCGGGAGCCTGCGTTCCGTCCGGAGGGCTCGGGGGCTGGACGGGGGAAGCTGACGTTGGGCCTCCGTGTCTGAGCTCCCCAATCGTGGGGGGTGGGAGGGGGGGGGGGGGTGAGGAGGTCCCGAATGATCTGAGGTTTCTCTCCAGGAGGGAGGAAGAGGGTTGCTACAGGCACTTATCCTGTAATTATGCACTTCTCAAACTCACATGACATGACATGGGGACGTATATGAGTCATTTTGTGCTCTTACAATTGTTTACGTTGAGGACCACCCCCCTTCCACCTCCATCAAAGCTCAGGAAGCCTCAATGATAAACTGAGTGGCTTCAGTTAGATAGACAGATTGATAATAGACGGATAAGATCAAATATGTCTCTCTAGCTGTGCAATATAAATCAGGAAGTGCAATATTGTGTGCCTGGCCAGTGGTCAGTCCGAAGAAAAGTCTTCTGTCCCTATCCAGAGGGCAGTCAGAACAGTGAACAGTGCTGCAGTGGGTAGGCATGACCTCCTAGCGGCTTATCTAATGCATGTACATATGGAGTTTGTTTACAGTGTGTTTTAATTCATATTAATTTGGTGTTTTTTTGTTCAGAAACTGTTAGAATCATAACTGCAATATCATAAATTATGAATATTTCTTCAATTATTTAAGAACAATATCACATCAAATTGAACTTGGACAAATAAAACAGAAAAAACAGACCTGGTAGAATTAGAATTTGAGGCTTTTACAAACTCACTGTGCAATTTACAATGGTTGGGGTCACAAATAATCTATGCCAACACTTCCGCCTGATCTGTTAAAACATGAGGATTATGGAAGCTTAATTACTCTTAGCAGGGTGGACTCCGGGATTGTTTACATTTTTTTCCTCTCCCTGAAGAACAGAGTTACCGTGCCACGTGCAGCATAGGTGCTGAGAAGCTGAGCCGGGTACAACGTAAGGAATGTTCTGGAAGCTGCTGTTGATATACACCATGCAAGTGACCTCTCCCTGTGAGGAACACCAAGGCAGAGCTCCTCTGAACTACAACAAATGAAAACAGACACTCCCCATGTCAAAGGGATTTGTTTCATTACGCCGCTGGCTTTCAGGAGACCAGTGGGTTAAGCTTGTTGTTGTGGAACGTTTAGAGTCCCTTGGACACAGCTGTTGAACCCCCATCTCATATCAGTGTGTGAGTGAAAGGCTGGCAGCCATCACTCTATAGCCAGTGGATACAGAGTATAGTGAGTAAACCTGTTGACCTCAACAGATGTGCTAGCAACAAATGAAGGTAGCGATGGGTGTTAGCATCCCTCAACATATACTGTATGCTAGCAACAGATGAAAGTGTTAGTGTTAGAATCCTTGCTAGCATATGGTTGTCTTAAGTATTGTTCTATCTACAAGTTCATGAACACATGGGTTGATATGTGTATGTTTTTTCAAACAATAGTGTCTAATATTACAGTTTTTCTCATTTTTGAGTGGCATTTTACACATTAAAACGACAACAATAATCATATGAATCATATGCATTGGCAGCCTACAGAACAATGTAAGTTCCCGAAGTTCCCAAAGTAACAAATGTTCAAAATAACTTTGTGTGGCTATATTATCATGGTTCCATGTGATCATGTAAACTAATGCATTCAGAGTAGCCTAAAGAGACAGGGGGGCATGATGATGCCATTTGGGAAGGGATAGAAGGTGGCCTGGGATGAGTAAACAAACTGACTTTTCTAGTTAAAAAGTGTCATAGATTAGTCTAGGTGCAGTCACTTTGTTTAAGTACTGTTTACATGATCACATAGATCATGTTTGACTATGACATATGTTGTTCTATATGAAATGGTGTATGATTAACAGTCACGTCATAGAAGTCTCACGGAAGGGGGGCGGCACTGTTGAGCTTCTATATCCAATTCAAGATGAGCCACCAACTTGCCACGGCAAACCCAACCTTTGGTTTTAGCCTGCCGTTAGAATGCCTTCACTTGTCATAATACAGCACACAGCAGTAGGGAACTTCAGCCCTTAACATACTAAAGGTATCTGTGTTAGTCGGAGCATTGAGTCTTTAGAACATTTAGGAGGTGCTTATCATGAGGAACATTTAATGCTATTGCCTACACAGGCAAAGCTTTTCACAAACATCTGTTGAGTCCAAAGCCTTTAGAACATGTCTGATATCTGCACGCTGGGTACCTATCCTAAGTAAGCACTGCTTATTAGACAAGTTACCGTAATTGCAACTTCAGCACTATGTCATTTACTAGAGGCTAGACACAACCACATCACACCAGGGGTGAGTGCATATCTTTGTCCAAGTGTTTGCAGATATCTCCAAAGTCGGCCTGATTCTTATTAAAATGAAATCACTGTTATAAACCCCCCTGCTGGAAATCCAGCAGCATGCTTGTAAAGCACGTTTCTCCCTGTGGTAATCTGCTTCTGGGCAAGTGTGATCCGAGCACAACAGATTACAGACTTCTTATCCGTCCTGAATATCACTTGCAAATGACACGGGTCGACTGGCCCGTTCTCCACCCATCTACTTAAGGAACAAATTACTGAGATCATTAGTACAGTTACTGTAAGTAATGTTGAGGTGCTATTGTACTCCAGTCTGTTCTAAACAACCTCAATTTCCCATTGAAATCATCAAATGTGCTGTTCAAAAGCAACAGTGCTGCTGTTCAAAGAAGCTATAGTCTGGTTCATTATGAGTTGAAGAGAATTTAGCTTTCATTTAGTACCTAATGGGTTTTATTTGCTCTTCAAATGCACTCATGATTGTTGCCATAGTATAATAGTGACAGTATCTTGTATACTGGCAGGGATTTATGTAAACGGATTTACGTGTACTAATGATTTTTCACACATGCATGTGCATAGGGACCAATTAGGGAGTAATATTACATGAACTTGCTCGAGTAAAAAGATGCCGCAGAACAGGGTTTTTTGAGTGTTTCAACAGACACACTGTTTTCTGTGATACGCACCCTATTCCTTTTGATGCCATTGGCCTCCTCGTGGTTCGAACAAGCTAATGCAGCTTTTGGAGGCAAAAAAACTATTTCTCGGAAACGATTAACCAACACTCGTATGGATCAACAGCCAGTTTGTGCCGTGTGAAAACTAAATATAAATGTCTAATTGGTTGCTGGAACTCAGTGACACCTAGCCCTGGGTTCAACTGGGTAAGAGGTGTTAAGGGTGGCAGGCTGCCATACACACTGCTGAGAGCTCGTTCTCATGTGTTCTTTCTCTCTCTCTCTCTCGCTTCCCTCCCTTCCTCTCTCACACACACATGTATTCTCTCTCACACACACGCACGCACACGTGGAAGCTGAGTTTTACATACTGCTGGCCTCCATGATGTGGTCCACCTGCCCAAATGTAAACATTTTGCATAGCTGCTCTGAGCCGCGTTCGAACCAGCGCTAAGTTTCCTGTTTGCTCACACATGCTCCAGATGTGACATGCTCTGGCTTCAGGTGTAACCCTAGAGTGAACCTTTCTTACTTCGCATATGAGCAAATAGCAAAAGGGAAGGTTATATATTATGATATATGAATAATACACTACTCTTGTTAATATATCAATATACATACATATACTGTATATATATATATATACACAGTATATATATGCGTTACATATAATACATTATATATATATGTTTGTGTGTGTGTGTGTGTGTGTGTGCTTGTGTGTGTATGTATGTATATGTATCTACAGTATATGTATTCTATGTGTGTGTGTGTGTGTGTGTGTGTATTCTATATCAATCATACTTGTGGATATATTTGTGGATGGTTGTGTTTTTTTATGATTTAAAGAAACATTTCAGAACATTACTAAACAAGTGACTAATTACTTGAAAAGGAAACAAGGACAGTCAAGGTAAGTGAGTAATAATTGCTGTAAATGTTTTCAGTCCAATCAACCATGAGGAACATTGGATTTCTCCTCAGTTATGAGATGGGCATCAGATCTTACTGGAAACCGAAAGACCACTGTCATCCTCATACAATCAGCTGATGAGTTTTGGTTCGTGGCTTCAGGCCGTGAGTGGAGTCGGGAGGCCGCGGGTCTGGCCGAAACCTCTGTCCAAACGAAGACAGCGGAGTGGAGCTGACACGGCGCTCAGAGTTGTTAAAGAAATTAGCTAATCTCCACGCAGAGGTGACCCAGTCAGCTATGAAAGAGCGAGGTGACGTGGGAATCAAAGAGGCCGGCCGGGATTAAACTGTCACTGTATGCTACGGAGTCGGTAAGAAAGCACGGCTCCTCGTATAGAGCTTCCAGTATCTCCAGGGATTAAGGAAGGGTCGACTAATACGTTCTTTTTTTGTGGATATCTCTGGCCAGCAGTTTATCACCGTTGTTAAACCATTAACCATTGTCCAGGTTGTAACAAGTGATTATTGTGGACACCACTGTATCAATCAAGACAAAAGGCTTTACCATGAAATGAACTAGCTGGATGTCTTTTGGTGTGACAACTGATTGCTTGTGTGAGACATCTTGCACTCAACACTGTTAAAAGTGTCTTCATAGCGTGAGCTGAGAATTATAAGGTTCTATCTCCATTTTGGTCGAAATTGAGTTTTTGACATCATCTGATCCATTAGATGCTTATTAATGCCTGTGTGGTGTTATTTTTGTAAAAAAACTACATAACAGTATTGCTAGCTATTTAAAACTTTGATGCTCAATATCTCAGAACTACCCTAAACGTAGATAGAACCTTATAATTCTAAGCTCACGATAGACTGATTCTGCTGAAAATGGACTGGGAAGAGGAGAGTAATTTGGACAAGACAAGTCTGTTAGTGGTCGTTTTTTTGGCAATTTAGAAAAGCAATAAATATATCCAGACAAACTTCGCCATCCTCAACTGTGCATTAAACATCTGTTTGGTTTCCATGGTTTAATGGTTGAATGCTGTCTTGTTGAGCTGCTTTGCTTTCTTCTGCATGACTGAACTAGTTGGACCAATGCTTTCTTATTCTAATGCTCTCGTTGGCGTGTGCTGTGTTTTCATTATTAGTTCATACACTGGCCAGCTAAACAATCAACATCTAGGATACCATCACACTGTTGACCTCTAGAACATCGAAACAGATGATAAGCTAAACAGTCAAAGATGCAAACAAACGAATGCATCCTACCTATACAGTAAGGCCAAGACCGGAACAACAACAGTGATTCCAGTGAAGCACTTGGCATGGTTTCTCACACACACACACACACACACACACACACACACACACAAACACACACACACACACACACACACACACACACGCACACAAGGGTTTCAAAGATGAACAGAAAAGCTCACAATTATTTGCGCATTTTCTTGGGTGCGCCCATCTTGGGTTTCTGACCAACAAACAGTTGAGTATCAAAGCTAACCATGTAGCAATGGAGAGTTGATGTCAGTGGAAAAGCAGACACAGACAGCCAAGGCGTTTTTGGAATCATGGGCAAGCCTCAGATTGTCCCCACTGATGAAGACTCCATCATGAGCACACATACACACACACCCACACGTACACACACACACACACACACACACACACACACACACACACACACAGATCTCCACACACCGATGAACAAAGCTTGTGATATATGCGTGCTATTTTCTATCAAGAGCAGATGCAGCATCACCAAAACATGGGGCAGGAAAGACAAAAACAAGGCACCCAGACATCATCTGATTCTGGTGCAGACCCGACCCAGGTTTGGCTGGGGTTCAGCTGATCTGCTCCAGATAAGGACTCGCACAAGCCAGAGTCCATTTCCACACGACTGACACTGCTAAGGTAATCAATTAGCGGCAGAGATGCATTTCTCCTGTCTTCCCTCCCCACTCCCTCTCTGTGATGATCAGTGTTTACCCAGCAACTCATCTTCAGCTTTGAGCTGCCCAGTGAGAGAAATGGCTTTCATTATCTCCTGCGAGTTATCCAGGGGGCACATTTAAAACTCAAAATAAGACGCAGCCACGCTCTCTTTGAACCTCACAAGCCTCAGTGAGCTTGAAATAACACCGCTGTAGACTATATGTGCTATCTCAGCCACAAAGAAATGCGAATAGCAACAAAAACAGAATTTCGTTCCAAAAAAACAAAAAACAATTCACAATATTATGTAAAATGTTATTGTACTGTAGATGTGTCTCTTGTCATTTTGTATTGCCGAGAGTGCCGACATGCGCTAAGGGGCCCTAATTGAAAGTCCATGGCTGTGCTAGGACATGAACTAAAGCCATCATGTGGCGTACGGGAGCATTGAGCCCACCAATCTTAAAGATGTAGTCAGGGACTGTGCAGGAAGTCTCATTTGTGTGTTTATGTTTACATTTAAATTTATTAGCAGACACTTTTGTGCTAAAAAATGTACTTTACAATTTAACCAAGGACCAAACTAAACACACCAGAGAGGTAGCTTACCCATCAGTATTCCAGAGAAATGACATGCAAGGTTTCGCTTTTTTTGTTTGTTTGTTTGGGGGACAGGCTGCTACTGTTTCCCATTTTCGGAACCTGGGCTGCCTATAGAGACTGTTTTTTTTATACAGTTTACTCATGAAATGGGCAGCTACAGTCATGAGGAGATGATTGCTGAATGTGACAGTAAATGTTATGGGCCTAAAATCGTGTACAAAAATGACTTTAACTTTAACTGCAACTTTAAGGATTGTGATCATGGTATTGAATAAGGAAATAGACTTTGCATCACTGTTAAGTTAGTTACTATATGTAAACTTATGTTAATTGTCAACATTTTTGACATGTGGCATATGGCAAAGTCCCCATATTACATGCATTTATAATGTCATGAGTATTCTGCATCAGCTCACCCATGTGACATTTCACCACACTGTGGTTTGTATAGGGATCCTATGTCTCACTGTAACCAATGAATCTCACTTCAGCCACAGAGAAAACCATTAAAAGCCAAAAATTAAAAAAGTGTGCTTTTTAATGGGCAACTGATCACACAACTGGCATGTCTAACCAATCCAGTTAGATCTTATCAGACCTTGCGACCGCATCGTTTCTTTGTGGTTTAATCATTTGCATGCCATATTACCCATTCTGGGTCTTTCAAGCAGGTCTGGATTTCAGAGAGCCATGCAGGTTAAACAGCTGGCAGCCTTCCCACGCTGCACTTCCTGCTATAGTGCAGTATGGATTAACTGGTTTGGACTGAAACTGGGGGAATGGGGCTGCAGCCACGGAATAGCAGTGAGAGATGGAGACCTGCTAGCATGCATGAAACCACAGGGAACTGATTTTGCTGTAACATTCTGGGTGACTGAACGGACATGACAAATAGCAGCAAAGTCCTGACTCACAAGAGGACCATTGTGGAATGTACCACTCTTAAAACCACATATCAGAAAAATATGATTTATTGCACTTTGCAAAACTAAGTAGACTAGATGACTATTTTAGCATCTTAAACAGAGGCACAAACAAAATAGTTCCTTGGGAAACTAGCAAAGAGTGTGTGAGAGTGAAAGCAACAACAACTGTGATTAAACAAATATTCTATCTGCATTTTTATGAACTACTGTTCATGTAGTGCATGGATTGTGCCTGCATCATAAATTCCGTAGGGCTATTTAATGTATGTTTGAAGTATTTGCCAGATGGAGACTATTAAAAAGACAGAAAAAAGTGTTCGTAAAAAGTCAAACTTTTAAGCTGAGAAGAGTTAGAGGGAGGAAGAGAGCAGGAGACTGAGAGGCCAGATGTAGTGCATAATATCTGGGAGACGTGAGGGAGGTTTGGGTGTTTTAATGAGAGAGATTTCTGTGGGATTTGGGCACTAATTACAGTCCCTGCGTCAGACCCGACCCAAAGCTTCCCCCTACTGTTTCATCTCACATATTCAAATGCTTAAGGAACCCAGGAAGGGGATAGAAGCACACAAACAGAGCCCATCACATTTGGATAGGCGATCGATACCTCATCTGTCTATCTAACTACCGTAATTTCCCACCTGTTAACCAAGGTTTATACACTGATTTTGCGATTTCTCAGTTATGTGGTTAATACACAGGAGCAGGCTATTCATGGGAATGCATTTCTTTTCTTCATTCCTCTTTCTGATACATTCGGCTATATTGGGCACTGCAGTTTATAAAAATTGACTTTTTAAGCCTTTATTTTAATAGAGAGAGAGGAAACAAGTGGGTCAGAAAGATGGGGTGGGGTCGGAAAATGACCCAGATCGGACTCAGACCTGGTTCCCCATATTTATATTCAGTTTACATTACTGTAAACCATATCACTTTCTTAACTGTATACTATGGCCTACACTGCACTATATATCTTATTCTGTTTATACTGCACCACCGGTCTATGCATATGCTATGTATAGCCTATCACATTGCACTTTTCAGATTTTTCCCCCCACTTCTGATTAAATGCAAACTATATTTTGTTGTCTCTGTACTTGCACTCTGCACTATGACAATAAATTGAATCTAATCTAATCTCATCCAGGCACGTGAACCCAAATATGGTATGAGCACTCTATAGACAGTTTTGACACAGCGCCCCCGGTCTTGTCTTTTTTAATTGCCATAAAACACTGTGATGCGGTTTCTACAAGATGTGGTTAATACACAGGAAATTACTCTATCTATTGAGATTGGTTCATTTCTTTCACTCATTTCTGGTCCATTGAAAAATCCATGGCATTTTTTGGATATACTGTAGTCTTTTTGGCCCCCATCGTCGACTTTGAGGCAGCACTGCCTGGGTTAGGGTTTGGGTAGGCAGTGCTGCCTTGAAGTTTATTGTCAAGCCATTGTTGGACAAACACAGCCCATTCATAACCAGATGCAAATTTGATGTTTAGTCAAAGTCAAGTTAGTGGACTGTGTCACTGTGTCACTGTGTCAATGTAGCCACTGCTGGTGTAACATACGCATCACACTAGTACACAAGAATGTAGAAATACTTCTGAATATGACACTAGGTGATTTCAGTGAATCTGTCAAAGTTATGATAATGCAAAAATTTGCTATCTCGATGGAGTAGCCTACTTGTCTGATGCGATGAGAAACAAGAAGCAAAAACAGCAAAGGTGTTACAGCCATGGGGGAAGGTGAGACATATCAGAATGAATGAATTGGGCAGGAATCTTTCCCACTGCCTCTTTTTAATTTGTTTTTATATGTAATTGGGATTGGGAATTGGCACTGCAAGACCGTGTGAAAGCAGCGGCTAGAATGACACAACGGCTAATCCTACTGTGTTAATGGCTAATAGGCATGGAATTGGTGCTTGCATCCATTCCAAGGTTCAAGTGAGGTATTCACATTTACAGTACCTCATAAAGGTGCGTTATTAAAAGACAATAAAACTGAAATAGAACAAATTTATTCGCCAATCACCAACTAAGAATGGGCTTTCCTTTTTTGACGCTACCAAGCAGTAAATAGCATCTCCACCTAAGTTCACAGGAATTTGCATTTGCGCCCAAGACAGCCATGTATAGAGCCATAGCCTTTCTTTGTACATCATAATTTGAGGTTTATCTGTGATTTGTCCACCAAGTACTTCAGCCAGGTTTGAAGGGCACAAGAGCATTCTGTTTGTGCAGTGTGTGCTGCAACAGTTAGCTTTAGCTATGATCAGTGAAACTGGCTACACCAGATATGAGGGCCCTGCACACATTTAAAAAACTGAGACTTGGTTTCAAATGCAACTTTTACACTCCACAAATGCAACACTTCAATTGTATCAGACATCAGTGAAATTATAGTAAGAAACTACTTTCAAACTACTCTGCACGTAATAGGCCAGCAGTTGCGACCAATCGTAGCCGGTCGGCAAAACGGCAAATACATCCTTCCTTAAAACAAATGACTTCAGTGCTTCTTTCTGCTCAACCTTCAAAGAAAAGCCCAAGTCTAACTCTTCTAAAGCCGACTCAAATGAGCACACTTCGTTAGCCTCATCCATCTTTCGTTTTACTCTATGGTTGTTGCACTCAACTCGTCGAACGAGGACGCATGGGTAAGCCCCCTGGCGTCAATATCGGAAGCCGAAGGTGAGCTAAGGCGGGCTCATGGACTCCGTACACAGATAGAGCGCTCTGATTGGACAGGCTGGCTTGGTGCCGAACGCAGGCTTGGCCTTAAAGGTAAACTATGCAACGTTTTTCAGTTAATCAATTTGTCCCATACTGTTATATATGATTGAATGAGTGATTACCGGTGGAACGATGTTTTTTTTGGCCGCCCTCGTGGTCTGTAGCAGTAGAACCACACTTGCAATTTCAGGAGCCCTCGGGCACGCACCCATGATCTACTCCAGGAAGTGTCATGTAAAGTCTCATGAAAAGGCACGGCAGACTGACCAATTGAGGAGTTTTGTGAAATATACACGCTAGAGCTGTAGGGAAAGCTCTGCAGATACATATGCGAGCATAAAACGAGCAAAAGCGAAAGCGAATCCGGCGATGAAATCGCCAATCCTGCGTAGTTTTCCTTTAACGGTGCGACCCTAGACCATCCCGCTAGGCAAAAAATATTTTTTGCCGCTAGGGTCCGTCTAGATTTTTAGGCTAGCAAGCTCTCTCTGTCAATTTCACACACAAAATGTGCAAAATGCAAAAAACTCTTACAGCATAAATACAGATAGACAACTTTTCAAAAATGTTCCTGGCTGCTATCAAATATCAAAAACTGAATTAAATGTGCAAAACTTACTTTGAGAGGAGTTGCAGAAAGAACCGGCCTTTCCATGGAGCCAGGGGCTTCATCATTTCTAAATAGAGTTTATCCACCTGTCAGATGAGTTTATTCACCAATTGCAACCATTAGCATAAAAAATGCACTGTTTTAACCATATTCACAATATGAACACTCATCAACTAGGAGCCATTTAATACCATTGTTATAAACATTACTCAATAACCTCCAAAATCATCAAAGATGTTCTGAATGCCCTTTTTAATTAATTAATTTAAAATGTGATACCGCATGGCGCAGTCCACCTTACTGTCATCACAGAATTCATATTTTACCCACCTCTTATTTTACCACTACATCCCTGATCCATAGGCATCTGGCAGTGGTTCTCCACCCAAGCAAATGGCCCTCTGCTCAGTTACCGCCCAACTACTTGGCAACTGGGTATTTCAATGTAAACATCTCGGAGGTAATGTGTTTAAATCATCGGTGGTAAGTGGATTGTCCCGGAAGTTCTTTATTGGGGTTAGATATATTATCCATTTCGCGCTGAGAAATGAGGCCTGTAAAAGTGCCCTACCCAATTTGGGTGAAAAGCCACAAACTGCTATACCAGCAGTCAATTGGTCATGAGAGGGTATAAGTGCTCCCTTTGGTTGACATAGGATACAGAAATGTCTCTATTCATTTGGATGTATTGTCTGTTTGGTACATGTTATGTGCAATTAAATTATTTAGGAGGAATTTTACTATTAGTAAACCTTTCACCTCTCTTCAGTCATCAGATTTCACAGTATTAGTGAAACCAAATGAAAGATGACTTTAAAAGATGGTCTGCTCTGCCACTTACTTTGACAGGCCGTATAAATGCAGTGAGGATGAATGTGCTTCCAAAGATTTTATACTTATTTCAATGTTTACCCCTATTTACTAAATCATTTTTTCAGTCAATCAGCCAAAGTCTGATGGAACAATAAAATCCCTAGAGTTAAGAAGAACCTTTTACAAAGGCAACTTAATGATGGTGGACTTCCTTCGCCCAGTTTCATACATTACTACTGGGCTGCAAGTATCCAAAAAATACTATTTGGTTAGTCTCCCCACATATAAACTGGTGTGTTTTTGAGGAACAGTCACGTCATCATTCTAGAGAGCTTTAATTTACTCATCTTTAGCTTTAATTGCCATTTATTCAGTTAAAAGAGCAACACAGAGCACATTACAGTAATCCAAGCTGAAATATATCCAGGATATGACACACGCTGTAAGTGATCTTTTGCCCTGCTAATCTTACACACACTTTTTGGTCCTGTCTTTCACTTGAACTACAGTGGTTGCGAGTGTTAAAAGTTTTATCTGAGGCACTCAATATAACCATCGAGCCGAACCACTTAATTGCGATATTCGGTGTTCCCTCAGAAAAAGTTAGGCCTACTAGAGCCCATTGCATTTACCTCTCAGCTTGCCCACCGTAGAATCCTCCTAGGGTTTAAATTCGCCACCTTGATAGGGAGTTTCAATAGGGAAAACATGGAGGTGTTTGGTCGCTTCTAACTTCATCTCTGTTTGGATCCTAATAAATGAACTGGGCTAGCCACAGTAAGTGCTATCAAAGTAGCACCACACGCCAGTCAGAGCCAGTGAGTGCACGCATTGAAACGTGAGAGGTATGTATCAACTCGTCTTAGTTAAGGGAATAACATAGTTTGATATGAGGGCAGGACCAGGCTAGTCTGGAACACCAAAGTTCATGGTCATTTCCCTCAAACAAGACTGTGTAGTCCTTTCTACTTCCCTGGGATCTCAATGAAATGTAGGCCTACCACGTGGGATATCATTAAGCCAATAAACATATCTTAAGCTTGTAATTTACTTAACTTTTTCGTAATGGTTAATATCAATAGCACTGCCATAAATTACTTCACTTCCTATTTATAGTACACTGAATTTAGTGTTTTTAGGATTAGGAATGTCCATTCCCCTCTGTTTTCTATGGATGTAGCACTTTGAGAATGAAGGATGGAATACCAGAACTGGTGTAACCTTAATCGAACATTCCATGCTAGCTGGTGGTTAACTGGCTTTCAAAACACACCATTTATATTCGTTTGTATATACCTCATGAACGCTCATTATGAGAAAGCATAGATTATGTATCAGACTGCGGCAGGAAATGTAATCAGAATACTCCAATTGCCGAAGAGGACCAGGAGGAGCTACAGAGGGAGCAGACATCTTGATCGTTCCCAGAGTGACTCTATCTGATCCCGAGAGGAAGTGTTAGGCGATAACTCATGGGCTCGATTGGGAATGTAAACCATTTGTCTGCCCTGAGAAAGACAGAAGGCCTTGAATTTCGGGCAGTTGGAAACGACCTAAATATTATGGTCTGGCACTGCACGTGTAGCAAATTCATAACCAGCTTTTATGATGGTGGGGAAAAAAACACCCCGATGACAACATTTTTAAAAAGGTGCAGACAGGCACACTTCAGAGGAGCTTTGTTTGATGGGTAACTGGCCATGAGTCAAAACCGAACAGACAAAAGGTCTTTAGAGTGTCAATCCAGCTGTTTATCATACGTCGGTACAGTCGGTTCTTTTCCCAGCATGGGAACGCTGGATGTGGGTCATAAAAATAGTACTTACGGAAGGTTGAGCTGAGGTCAAACATGGATATTATGAACCAACTGAGTCTCAACTTTATTTTTCAGCTGGGGTGCCACTCTACGAAGTGTAGTGTGGAAAAACGGCCGATGAATAAACATAAAAAATGTCACTTCAGTCCTTTTAAAGCTCCTGTTCGACCTGTGCTTTACAGAGAGCGTTTCACCGAGCATACCTGCTCACCAAAACGCTTCAGACACTCTTTAGAAACTTTTGCTTGTATATTAAGGTGGATAGGAACAGTCCTTGAGGCTTTCAGGCTGTCGAAATGTGGAAACAAGTCCATACTTGGGTCTCACCTCGGAAGTAATGGACTGTGAAGCCGATGGAGTCCAAAGCAGCAGCCATTAACGGGGGTGACGTAGCACTTAGCCTGACCATCCCAGGATGTCTGTGCCTACTCTTTAAACCACTGGTCTGCGCGGTGGCTGAGTAAACATTTACTCACGCTCTGAACAGTCCTCACATGGAACACTGAAGTCCACGCTGTCATGGGGATGACAGTGCTGCTGTTGAAAAAGAGAAAAAACAAAAACATGTTTTGTTACATCATTGTTTCCACTACTGAGACTTGAGATTACTGTTCATATTGAGAACACAAGTGTTTTGTTGAAAATGTTTGTGTAAATGCATTTGGAAAAAGAGCCTGTAAGTCTTGTGCAGAGGCCAATAACAAGATCATAGGGGATCACAGACTTTATTAAGGTGATGAAGTTCTCCGTAGCTGTGAAAACAGGGTGAAGAATAAGGACATTTGTTTTATATCCCACCAGGCAAATCAATAAGGTGTCAGATTTGTGTTGGATAATGGCGGGCTTATTTGATATTGGAGGTTGGAGTCTATGAAATCTCAGCACTTACATCTTGCTTTCTAAGGAATTAACGTCTATTTGTGTGTGTGTGTGTGTGTGTGTGTGTGAGTGAGTGTGTGTGAGAAAGAGAATGTTTAAACGAATGACATAAGTGAGCTTTTTAGATATAATAATAATTAAATACTTTTTATAACTATTTATTTTGTTATTTTTATTCCTTCCCCTTTTTTATTTTCCTATTCCTGTGCCCTTATGTGCAGAGAGTGCTGTCCCATCTGTCTGCACTATAGTGGAAATGCCCATTATGAAGACGAATGGACATGTCAAGAGTCTTCAAAGGAAGACACAGGGCCGACTTCAAAGACGCCGATGCCAGGCAGGTCCACAGATGAGTATCTCACACACCTCGAGAGCTGAACGGAAAAGACCTGTGCATGGAAAAAATGTTGAGACGACCTCCGTACTGAGGGGGCGGATAAAAATCCGGAGGCAAAATGCACCCCTGATTAGAAATCTCACTGGCATTGGCTCGATTCCCCAGAGCAATGAGCCCTTCCTGCACTCACATTCTGACTTACCAGATTGAACAGACACGATGGTATCGTGAAACCGCCTTTGAAGCTCTCCTAATACTCAAAGTGTCTGAGACGATTACCTGGAGCCATCCAGTCCCTCCTTGGCTGATCAGCTGGGCTGATGGGCTTACCACCATAATCACTGGTCTCTGCAGCCGAGTGAAGGTACTGGTAGCCTTACCAGTTTTGGTAAGCAAATATACACATTAGAAATAGTATTTTCAGCAATAGATAGGGGTGTTTGGTAGTGTGATATGAATAGAAATCTTTGATTTTACACTAAATACATTTTTTTGGTCAGGTGATCCACATCCTCATTTTCATACAGTATGTCAAAGGTTATGTATCAGTGCATGTGCGTGTGTGTGTGTGTGTGTGTGTGTGTGTGTGTGTGTGTGTGTGTGAAAGCCCAGCGAATATAAACAGCGGTGGGAGTGGGGGTTCTTACCCATAATTCCCTCTGGGAGCCACACTCATTATTGCAAATGCTTCCCTGTGCAGGGAACATGTGAGGAGTTTCTTATAGCCACAGAGATAGAATATGACCTCACTGAAAATAGGCAGGAGGGGTTGGGGGGTGGACAGCTTGTGACAACAAAGAGGCCTTGTGTCCAGATAGGTCCTGATCAGTGGTCCAGCGCTCCCTGAAACGGGCCGCTCAAGCGGTTCTGAGCATCACAGTCAGCGTGTTAGTGGGCCAGCGGTCATTACCGCCAGCAATTACCGGACGTCCAGAGAGGTAGGGAGCCTGCGGGCCTCCTCGGCCTCGCTCGCTGCCTCCAAACGAAACAAGAACAGCATGAGATGCACTCTTGTGAGTGCTGGGTGTGCATTTGTGTGTGTGTGTGTGTGTCCTTATTTATTTATTTATTTATTTTTCCGCGCCTGGGAAAACGTGAAGAGCACACCAAGGACTTGGACCTCGTCCGCTCTGATTGTTTTGAGGCCTTCTTCCATCGGCTTGCAGCCGTGCCAACAGCGGAATAAAAAGCTCATTCTGCTCTTTGCACACACTCACCAAGTGGCCCACTTTGCTCCGAGCCTGCTGAAAGCCTGGCAAATAGCTCAGTTTTATGAAAAGGCAACACACTCCAACCCTATCTGGACCGCTTGGGTTTTAACCCTAATGCTCTTGTTATTTGGACTGTGCCAGAGCTTACCCAAAATGGCCGCTTAGGTTTGGCATAGTCGCGTGAAAATAGATACGGTACTTAAAAGGATGTTCATCTGACAAACTTCCATTTATCAGATGGTTTAACTTTCCACGAGGCATCGGGGCAAAGCCGTCAACTCCTGACTAGATAGTACTGTTTCATCGGATGCTTGATTGTATTTGCCATAGTTGTAAATAGAATCCCAAAGATGCCGCCCGGCAAGGCAGATCCTGGTGGAAATCGAAGGCAATTAAACTGTGATTTATCATCCTGCTACAATCGCAGGATAATTTATCACAGCTGTGGCACGACCTTTTCCAACAGTTTGCCTCCGCTCGACTCATCTGTGTCCTACTTGTTAAAACAAATTGGATGTTCCCCCCGTTTGTTTAATGTAGGCCCTATCTATGGAGTGAAAGATTGAATTTTAAAGGATTTCTAATGATTTGGTAACGTGTTGCACGGCTCAAGTTGTTTGTTTCCTCTAATTCGACGCAGATGGATTGTGGCTTCTGGCTCGAAGGACCGGTGGTAGTATTTGCTGAAACCCTCCTAAAGACCTGTGTGATATTGCACAGACATGGACCTTCTGACGACCCCAGCGAACTTCCAGGCCCCTTTAACCCGTTTTTTGGGATGCTTTTGCTGCCATGCCTCTGTTTCCTTCGGAAGATTTGCGTCAGGAAGGGCCGTGATTGGACGTTTACGATACAAGCTGATTAAAGCAAGAACTCAAGACAAGATGGATTGACCAGACAGATAGCAACATTTTCTCCGGTCACACAAAAGCTTCCAAATTGGCACATGGATGAATGCATGGAGCAACTTTAAAAGCCTTGGCAATCAGCACTTGTACGAATGTACTGTAAGGAGCAACTTTAAATGCTTTCTTTTTTTGTCTCTCGGCTCTGTGGACTCCACGAAACAGCCGAGGAGATAGATATTGGTGGCCTGGAGTTTCTAAGTGAGCTAACCTGTCAGACTGTCCTCGAGTGGCCTCGCTGTTCGAAAGGGGGGAGTTGTTTCAGCACATCCCTGCCATCACGGGTGCTGTCTCCCACACCCACCTCACCCACTGGGAGGACGGGGCAGCAACGCAAGGGCCTCACCAGGGGCTGTGTCAGGACAGAGGAGCCCATGGAGGTGGTGGTGGTTGGTGTAGTCTGAAGGGAATGGGAGGGGTCTGACACCTGTCTCCCAAACAACGGCACACCCCCCTTCCCAGCTAATCTCTCTCTCTCTCTCTCTCTCTTTCTCTCTCCCTCTCTCGCACTGTGCCGGCTGAGGACTGACTCACCGGTTTTCACACATAGACTCTCTCTGCCATACACATACGCGCACACGAACAAATCCAACACACACACCCACACCAAGATATATCAGTCTTCTGACCCAGTTTCCCTCTTCCCCCTCTTCCTTCAGCTCTCTTCTATCTGTAGCAAGGCCTCTGTTCACCTCTGCTGCAGCTCTTCCTCTCTCCATCAGTTCATTTAGTCTCCTTTCTTTTCCTCTCTCTTTGTCTTTCTCTCTCTCTCTCACTCACCTTTCTCTTGATCCCTCTTGCAAATTCTCTCTCTCTCTCTCTCTCTCTCTCTCTCTCTCCCCGTCTGTCTCTCTGGGCAGGTTTTCAGCCTCCAGGGGCTACAGAGAGTAGTGCTAGGAGGGAGCAGTGTGTGTGTGTGTGTGTGTGTGTGTGTGTGTAGCCGCTTGTAAAGTCCTGTCAGCCGGACATACCATTGAGACTGGCATGCTAATTGAAAACAGCACCGTTCCCTTGGTTCCTGGATTTCTGCCCCCTCCCAGAGTCCCAGAATACATGCTGTAACACAGTAACAGCTTGAAAATAGCATTGTTAGGTACGCAATAAACTTGTTCTTTATACCCAATTTAGCATTTTAATATATAGAGCCTTGGTGTGTTCGCCTGGTCCGCTATATACCAATAAAGTCTAGCGCTATGTGGCAGGCTCAGGGAATGAATAAAGTGTGCATTTGCCAGGATCCCATTTGGTTTAATTGTCTGATTATTTGGAGCCCTGGCCTGAATGTTGAAGGCAAGGCCTGCCAATGTGTTGCACCTTTCTTACCCTTCCAGACATGGCAGAGAATGACACAAGGCTTTCAGAAATAACCATTACTGAGTCACTGCCGTAATGCGGCTAAGGCTAGCATGGTCATGGGGAGGTGCGAGCTACAGAGGTTAGCGCTGAAATCTGGCGCTTTCACTGACCATCTGATTAGCATTGGTACAACAGTCGTGTCATGTCTCGATGTCTCAACGGAGGACATTGTGAGTCTGAAGTGACTGAGTATGAGTCCTGTACAGTTTGGGATCAGAGGTCTTTATTATCATTAACCCTGAACTAGGTCAATCAAATTAATAGCACAATCTGTGTGTGTGTCCACGATGAGAGTGACACTTCATCTATCAGAGTGAAGGAGCACAGTTTCTATTTAAGGAGTGAAAGTGCAAGGTCCAGTAAACATGTGGACCTTGCACTTAACCCTCTCCCAGTGTCCAGAAAACACCTCTCAAGCCCATCGATTTCTTTCCGCAAGGCCACATGACAAAAAACAGCACCCAGTGACAATCCAGAACAGAATTGTTTTTCATTTTTCTCCCAGAAAAAAAGAGGAAGAGCAGCAATTAAGAGACCAGTGGAAGGCAGGAATGGCAGGTCACTGGCGGGACAGAGACTCTGCTCTTGGTGGTGGTGCATTTCTTGGTTTCAGGCACCTTGACCAAATTTCCTGTTCAACTTCCCTTCAACTGTGAGACCTCCACTCTTACTGTACATGAATTCTGGTCCATATAGGAGGGAAGTGAAGGAGACGGAGAATTTGAGAGGGAAGGAGTGAGTGAGAAAAAGAAAGAGAGAGAGGAAGAGAATGGAATGATAAGCGGGAGAGCGCAACAAAGTCCAGTCTGTGTGCTAGTCTTTACGGTAGCCTTGATAGTCCGCCATCATCATCACCACACATGACTGTGGGGCTGTGGTTCACTTATTTATGAGCATGACTGAAATGACACAGCATTTAAGGCTGTGTGTGTGTGTGAGAGAGACAGAGGAGAGGGGGGGGGGGGGGGGGGGGTGTTGGAGCAGTGAACAGGCCGAGCCCAAGACAGTGTATAATTTATCGAACACATAATTGCACCAAGGCATATACTATCCGCAGACCTAAATTACACAATGGGCTCGCACAAGAAATCAATCACGCTTGACAGGGATCAATTATGGCCATGCAGAGCGGAGTGACACCGGACTCTGCCAAGCCCAACGAGGGCTCGGCCGCCGTGCTCGCTGCAGGCAGAGACAGCCGGCTCGGCAGCAAATGCTGGTTGGTTTTGGGAGAAGAGAGACGCTCAGACTCAGGGGACAAAATGTGGTGAAGGACCAATGTTGGAGAGTGAGGAAAAAGTCCTGTGACAAAGCAAAACAAAAGTCCCCACATGAGCTAAGCCTTTCAATACTGTTTGTCTGTGTGTGTGTGTGTGTGTGTTTGTGTGTGTGTGTGTGTGTGTGTGTGTTTGTGCTTATTTACAGTAGTTCTAAATGAAGCCTGTGGGTCCAGATACATGTACGTATAAATAAGAGAGAAAGTGCAGTGCTGTGTAATATAACGAATTGTGTTTTTCTTTGCCGTCTGTGTGTGTGCGCTGTTGTGTGGTCCTGGGTGGCCCTTCATCACCTGGCCTGACTTCAGGTCTTGCTCCAGGTGGAGGTGCTCGGAGCGAGCGGGAAAGCGGCGGATGTCTGGCCTTGCCAGGCCCTCCGAGCTCTCGCATTTCACCCTCCCAAACCCTGGCAGCCCGGGTAGGCATCAACAGAAAACATTCTGCATCAACAACGTCAGGGCAGACAGATTCTGAGGGGAAGGACGAAATAAAAACCACACAGCAAAACAAAAAAACCTGTCAATCGAATCACTCCCCTTCCTTTGGTTATAATATCCGTGCCATTCTCTGAGACAGAGCAGAGCGCAACATGAGATAATTAGATTTATTGTGGTGAATAGTTGCAGTGAACTGCACCTCTTTTCATATTATAACTGAATGTTATCGTTATGGTCTTTTGGCAGCTTGATAAAAGCATGAGGTGCCTTAATCAGGGGGGTTGGAGTGCCAGATATAACAACTATTCAACCTGGGTGGCAAATGACACATCGTACATTATTATGTTGGATATTTTGTCATCTGTTCATAGGCTTTTGAACTTCAACCTCTCAAGGAACAGATGGCAAGTCATATTTCTGAATCATATTTTGTTTGGCCAGGTGAGTTAAGTACTCACAAGGAGTTAGGAAATTGAAGGTATGTAGACAACATGCAGTGCAACATGGAGTGCAACATATAGTGCAACATATAGATGACAATTTACAAACGAAAACAATATAGACGATACTAGCTATGGTGCTACTGTAACTCTAGCATATTTATATTGTGTACTTGTACTGATGTTCATTAGTATGCACTGTCTGTCCCTATCTAAATACACAATTAAACAAATAAATAAATACAATGAAAACAGAGACAATGAGCTCACAGATGCAGAGGGAGGATCTGACAGAGATGAATAGCGTGATGCAGACCTCCCATTGGTCACATGGCTCAATTAGAGATTGATTTGGTGGGCTGTTTTTCTCCATGTGCAGCGGATAACCAAATTCAATTTTCATTGGTTTATGTTGGCAGCGGCCTCACCTTCTTCAGAAAATTGCTCTTTTGGTTCCTATTCGTTTCCTTCGTTCGGAGAAAATTATAGCTTTATTTTCATCGGTCTCTGATACCGGCATCCGCACGCACCCACATACACACACACACACACACACACACACACACTCACAAACATGCATGAACACACACACACACACACACACATACATACACTCGTTCACAAACATGCATGGAAACACACACACACACACACACACACACACACATACAAATAGCAAACCAGAGACGCTAAGTCAGTAGTGTACCAAATGTGTGATTCATTCCAGAATCTGTTGTATTTTTTACCTTAGCAACCCCTCAAACGGCCTCCAATTGACAACACATGGGTGAGACGTTTAACTGTACAAAATCTGTTCACTTGCCAAATTGCGTGCTGAAGTGTTTTGAAAAGCATCCCACCTACAAAAACCCACACACAGACACACAGATACCACTGGGTACTGTCATGCAGCCTTGGTGCCCTTGGAAGTGCGAGAGCTCGGTCCGCCTGACTGGACCTCTGAGGACCGCCTGGTCAGCCCTCATACCAGGACATTAGCAGCTCAGAAGATAGTCGCCGACTGACGGCAACAATTACTGAAAACATTCGCAGGTACAAGAGGGCGGTTCGGGTGGGTGGGTGTTACTAGCAAGCAATGAGATCATATCGGCCGAGTTGCCTTTATCGGTAAAATGATAACTGCTGTATCAATGGTCTCCGAGCAGGCTGGCGACAGGCTTATTTTTCGCCCTCTGCTATCTATCACCCGCTGCCAGCCATTGTGATAAACTTCAGAGTCTGTTCTCGCTTTGTATGTCAAGCTTGCAAGACTCAAGTGCCCAGAGCGTTTTTGAAAAAAAAAGGAAAAAAAAGAGAGAATTTTGTTTTCTTTGTGAAATCACCCAGCGCAGGGGCATGTTGTCGGCCCTAATTAGGTTAGGTTTCAGCTCAAGAGAACAAGAACTCGCTGACCACGCAGGTTAGAGGCGTAGATGGCAACAGCTACAGCCCTCTTAAAGTGACCATATACTGTGTGTGTTCGCGTGTCCACAGCTTGGCTCGGAAGCTCACGCCAAAATACGTTTTGTGTTACAACTGTGTCACATTTTTTTTCCGGAAAAAAGTCACTTTGATTTATTTTAGTGCTGACGTTGGCCAAAGGTGCCACTTGAGGTCTTGAAAATGGTTCACAAGTTTAAGCAAACATCCTTCCAAGTGAAAAAGCCTATACCAGTAAAATCGGATCCGTTTCTGAGAACTGCAAATTATGCATATTCCAAACTCGACGAATTCAAAGAGCATGCACGTTATCAGTAGAACACTCGGTTCACCAGCAATGCATCCAGTGGCGGAGACAGTAACTGAAACCATGTGTACCAGAGACGTTAATGCGGCAGCAGGGAAGCCATCTCCGGCGGGATGCTGTAATTTCTGGACACGAGGCAGTACTCGTTGCCTGAGAAGGCCAATCGGAAAGACATGAATCCCAATGAATTATTCCCGTGGATTGACGCAAGACTGTGACAACACTGTCTGTAGCGTTTACGTTGTACAAGGGGCGAAAGCACTGACCCTGCATCAAATTAAGGGTATCATTTGAGGGGGATGGGGTTTCCCGGGGAGCCGGGCCGAAAGACGGCACAATTAAGCATGCAACCCCAAATGTCCTGGGGCACTGATTTATGCAGCGATCCTGCGGTGGCTTGAATCAGTGCGGCGGTTGATGGCGCAGCAGAGAGTCGACGCGCTATGAGAAACCACCAGCCCACTCCAGACCCCCGAGCCCTCATTACAAGCTCAGCTATGTCAGCTAAATGGCAGCTACTAGGAAGAGCCAAGGGAGGCTCTGGACACTTTGGCCGCGACGCTGACGGCGAGGGTCCCTTCTCGGTCTCAGATCTTGTGCCGTAATGGCGCAGGGTTTGCCGGGAAAGTGCGTGCCGACGTCCGTGGCGAGGTTTGGGGCTGAGGTTTTCCGAGCGGGCTTGGCATAGCCCACGGGCATTAGGGAGGCAGTGGGTTCATGCCATTTGTACCCATCCACTTCGGCTGACCACAGCCTGTGGCTGAAGGGAATGAGAGAGAGTCAGAAAGGGAGAGTTTCTAACCAACCACCACGGCCTTTGAGTCTGTAGGGGAGAGAGAGGGGGGGGGGGGAGGAGGGAGGGGGTGTGGAGGAGAGGAGGAAGGGCGGAGTGATGGTGTGGAGGAGAGGAGGAAGGGAGGGGCGAGAGAGAGGAGAGGAGAGAGCAGAGGCCAGCAGCAAGTCTCTGCACCTCGCTGCAGGCCCCTGTAGCGCACTGACACCGACACAGCATCCCAGGGAACAGTGACCGACATCACGCCAATCTTGCAGGCGGCCGTCCGAGAGGAACCGCTTACGCCCGCCACCACCTCCACCCCCACCAGCACCACCTCTCTCCGTCAGCCCCCACCTCTCAGTCCCCCCGGGCTCCTGAGTCCATTCATAAGGCTCCCCTGAGTGGGCTCTCAATAAAGACCAGAGCGACAGCAGGAAATCCATGCACAGGACTGCTTGTTCCCTCACTCTCTCTCTCTCGCTCTCACTCTTCCTGCCTCTCTCTTTCTGTCCTTCAGCCTCTCAGCTTCTTTGTTGGATTCAGCTGTCTCCTGTATTTCCTCTCTCTGTCTGTCTACTCCTGCTGTCTATCTGTCTCCTCTCTCTCTCTCTCTCTCTGACACACACACACACACTCTCTCTCTCTCTCTCTCTCTCACACACACACACACACACACTCACTTTGTCTCAATCCGACTCTCACCCTTTCCCATTCATTCTTCTAGATCCCTTTATTTCCTCTCTCTCTCTCTCTCTCTCTCCCCCTCTGTTCTTTGGATGCCCTGGGTGCTGTGATCAGGAGAAGTAGGCGCTGACGTTTTGCGGGCACACAAGCTAATCTGTCATCGGCTCTGTGTGCTCCAGGGAAGCGGTGACTCCACAATCTCCAAAAAGCATCTCCTAATTGCCTGCAGACCTCTCTCTCTCTCTCTCTCTCTCTCTCTCTCTCTCTCTCCCTCCCTCCCTCCTGATCTACATAACAGTGCACAAGCTGAGAGAAGACCCTTCGAGCTTTTGATGTTAGCCTGTCCAACTACCGCTGGATACACAGAGATATTATTAGGAACTATGGGGACATGTTTGTTGGTCTAAGGGTGCTATTTTTTTCTTTTCTTTTTTGTTGGTCTAAAGGCCACATTTTTGTTGGTTTAAGGGTACATTCTTATTGTGATGACTGACTTGCCTTGACCAATCGAAGTGCTCTGTAATGGAGATTGGAAATAAAAACTTTGGGACGGTCACTCCAGTAAATGTTATTTTAGAGTGTTATTTCAGCCAGCGGTATTGAATGACTAGCTTGGCACCATGAAGCCACAAAGCTTTTGATGGGTGACTTGTTCGAGCTGTTTTTTGTGTTGGTGTGTGTATGTAGCCGATCCATCAGACGAAAGCAGGCCTTCCCGTCCAGTGAATCACGAATGTACCAAAAACAAGGGACTACCCACACAGTCGCAAACACACACACACACACACACACACACACTCATACACTGAGTGAGGATCATTTCCTTCTGTGTGATGTACAGGAAGTGACCGCCAGGGCACCATCATGAAACCAAAACACAAACACACGCCCTCACACACACACACACACATTCTGAGATATTTCCTGTGATGAATAGCAAGTAAGCAACATGCAATCCTCCAGAGAACACTGGCATCTGTTAAACCCTTTGAACATTTAAAGGGCACCACATATACAGACAACAGTGAACATTGCTGACGATAATCTTCCGAAGGCTGTACCACACAAACGCTTACAGGCATCAACTGTGGCCTATCTGACATATCCACTAAATCATATTTTTAAGCTTACCTAATAATAATAAAAAAAGATCTGTTTTCATCTTAAATAGGAATACCATTATTTATGAAATGATAATATATTTCATAGAATTATGGTTATTTGATTTTGAACTTTCAAATGCATTGTATTCCTCAACAGACTGCAGGACCTTGGTCACTCTCCATTGACGCAGTGTTAAACAGTCTGATTTTGGTGGCATGGTCCACATAGCTGGTCTGTTACTCATGTCCTTCTGGAAAACATCTTCCCTAAAGTGTCCTGTGAAAGTGAGAAAAGCCTCTGCTGTGACCACGCTTGTAGAGGAAGGTGCTGCAGAAGGCAACAACAAAAGACCCAATCCACAGGAATGACAAACATAGGAGCCTCTCTGTGGAGTAATTACAGGACATTTGAAATAAAGTCAAACTCACTAAACTAAACGAACACGGACATTTGTTTCCTATGTGTGTCAAAAGCTCCTGAATGTCACAACCTAACATGATGTACATCCTCAGTGTGCCATGTCTTTGCCAGATAGTGTTAATTAGGCCGGCTCAAACAAAACAAAACACACACACACACACACACAAAAAAGGCTGATGGACATCTGGAAGTCGTAGAGAGGCAGGGTTGAGGTGGAGCGTTACGGGAGGATGCCACTGTGGGTTGCCAGGGGAACAGGAGAGCAGGGCGTCAGGGAGATTATCACACGTTTTTATATGAGTCAAAGGTCAGAGGCTGCCGGCGGAGTGACCCGGGAGAGGAGCGGAGGAGAGGGGGCAGCGGCCCAGCGGCGCGGCCCAGCCACAGGCACTCGTGTCAGGCCCAGACAGAGCGCCGTTTCCCCTTCCTCAGGAAGGGAGAGAGAGAGAGAGAGAGAGGAGATGGGCTGAGTCAGCCAGGCTGGTCCCTGGTGGTGGAGTAGGATGACGTGGAGGGAGGGAGGGAGGGTGAAATGATATTTCTGTTTCCCCTCCTCCCTTCCTCTCCTCTGCCAGGCACACCAGCCTCGGGAGAGTAACACGGAGATACAAAATACAAACACAGCCTTGCTCACGCTCACACACATGCCCACCAACTCTACGCATACACACACACACACACACACACATATATATATGACTGCTGCCATTGTGTGTGTGTGTGTGTGTGTGTGTGTACTGTGTGTCAGTGTATATTATATACGTGCACGTGTCTTTATTATGTTTGCACAAGAGGAAATTTGTCAGGAAGCCTGGCTCTTAAGGGCAACATGTGTATGTGTGTCCTCGGTCATCCTCTTAGTATGTGTGCGTGTGTGTGTGTGTGTGTGTGTGTGTGTGTGTGTGTGTGTGTGTGTGTGTGTGTGTCCAGTTGAACAGAGGCGACCGTAAACAAAACCCATCCCTCGTGGGTCAGTTGTGATGGTGTCGGCGAGAGGGACAGCAGGACGTTGGTGTGGAGGCTAAACATGCCGGGCCAGCGGCGTAATGAGAGCTGGACTCGCCGGCTGGTCACTTTTTCCCCCTTTCCAGGATGTTTGCAGTGAGTGAGCAAGCGAGCTGAGCGCCCTTGTACAGCACGTGCACAGAGCAGACAGACGCGGACCACATGCAGGCCTTGTGTCTCAGCCTAACACCCTCTACTGGTCAGTCGGATGTACTGCAATGCCAACACCAGCATGTCTTCTGGATGGATGACTTCTGAAGTGAACTGATGCACTAGCTGCATGCAGGAGAAAGTTTTACGGATCATTTCAATTCATATGGTACAGTCAATGTATTTTGCTGTGCAATGTACCTTAAACATCACTTTCATGCTCAACAATCTAACTGTCTGCTCGCATATACTGTATGCTGAATTTCAGTCCATTTCTCCCCTCTACAATCAGTAGTTTGAACAAATGATTTGTCAATCATTCATTCATGCCTACAGCGGATCTACAGATGTAAATTAGCTGTATAGCTAAATCTGGTACAGGAATTGTTCTGTACATGGCCCCTGTCAAATAAACAAATAAACTAAACTAACAGATAGGATGATTTTTTCCAGGCTAAAGTTGCGAGTTGTCTTTTTTTTAACACAGAATTGTGTCTGTATACCAAACCCATTCAGAGAGGTGGTGGCAGTGTAGTAGTGGCAAAGGAGCTGGGCTAGCATGCAGTAGCTTGAAAAGTTGTGTTTCCATCGTTCCCTTGAACGAGCCATTTAACCCCATGATGCTCCGTGAGAATGGCCCTTGTAATATAAATGACATATTGAAGTCGCTTTGGATAAAAGCGGCTGCTAAATAAAGAAACAGAGATATAAACAAAAGAGGAAGCCACTAATTCCACGGTCACATCTCCACACTACTCGCCGCTCATCCCCCCCAGTCATGGACACACTGGCCTCCGCCGACTCTACAGCACTCCTGCTGGCGAGGCCTGGTCTGTGCGCCCCGGTCGGACGTGGATTCATTAGCGCGTGCGTGCGGAGGGCCACAAATCAAATGCGGCTCCCACGCAAATCCAGCCGTCCCCCGAGTTAATAGGGGAGAGGATGACAGTAATCACGCTGGTCCCGGCCATGACACCACAGCAGCAGTAATGGCCGACATCCTCTCCCAAATTACATGCCGGTGCTCTTCTGTTCTGAGAGGGTGGTTGAGGACAGCTCAGCCTTAACCGCGGCGATTAAGAGAGGGGTTCGACTCATGCTGAGACAATGACTGAGTTTTTGCGTGTCACCCTGTAGCTGGAATAAATCTGTGGGGAGATATGTAAACTCTCTGGGGGATTCAAATATGCTAAATATGCATGAGCTCAGCAGCAGGGGTGAAAGTCGCTTAAAAGTCGGTTATAATGGCCGCCGCTGACGGTGCACTGGAGTAAATGCCATATTGGGGGATGTCATGCCTCCGTCGTTAACTTAATCTCACAATAGTCATATAGGTCAGTCTGGAATTGAGTTACAGTAGACGTCTTCAGGAGAAAAGCTCAGGGTTTCACCTTGTTTACAGAGTAACATAGACAAGGGCCTGGCCTTTGAGTTAGGCCTTCTTGTTCACTTGAGTCCTGCCAGTTTCCCAAACATTTAGCATAGCATTTATTGAGATAAATAAAAATGGTACCGCAAACAGATTTGCAGCATTCCTTTGGAAACCATTGCGTGATAACTAAAGCCCATTGCTAAAAATACACTGTACTTAAGCATTCATACATTCATATATTCAGTTAGCAAACGAGCCTGCTCCAGACATGGAAACTAATACACGTCGGTGATAAGACCAGCACTTAAATGCATTCTGCGGCACACTGAAACTCTATAACCCCGTGAAGCCGTCAGCAGAGCCCGATGGGCCGCTGTTCAGTGTTGTGTGGCGGATCTACGGCACATTAGCACCTTAATGAACACGGCGCTCGGAGCCGGGAGTCGGACGCCGCTGGAGCCGGAGGGCTCGGACAACGAGGCGCGAACAAGCCAGCGGCACGCACTGCTGACCCCGCCAGCTGCTCTCGCGCCGCCGAGAGACGTCAGAGGGGAACCGGCAGGGACTTGTCCCCCGACGCCCCCCCGTGCTGACTGTCTACGCCAGCGTCGGGCGGCACACACACACACACACACACACAAACAGATGCATACATACACACACACACAAACACGCACGCAGACACACACACACACACACACACGCACACTCACACACACCACACACACACCCCTGCACACAAACACACACACACATACCCGCACACACACACACACACACACTTGCACACAAACACACACTCACACACACACACACTCTTGCTCACCATGAAGCTAAGCGGACAGGCAAGCTGGCGGAGCCAAGCTGCCCTCTCTGACACGCACGGGACTCCTGTTTGTTTTCACTGGGTGCAAGGGGGAGGCCAGCAGGGCCGGTGCCTGGGTTCACAGCCACGCTGCAGGCCAGGCCGCCAGATGTGGACTCTTCCTGTCAGCTGGGTGCTGATCAGACAGACTCACAGTGTGTGTGTGTGTGTGTGTGTATGAGTGTGTATGTGTGTATGTGTATGAGAGTGTGTCTGTATGTGTTTGCGTGTGTGTTTGCGTGTGTTTGTGTATATGTGTGTGTATGAGTGTTTGAAAGTGTATGTATGTGTGTGTGTGTGTGTGTGTGTGTTTGCACGGAGGTCATTGTCCCCACCACAGTCAGCGGCCGATTCTCATTACTAGACACTCTGATGTCTGTCTTTTTGACGTGAGGCCTGACTGTGTTAAAAACAAAGAGAGGAAGTCTGTGAGAGATCACACTGGAATTCTGTTTGCACATATTTTGTTTGTCCGCGCGAAGGCAAGGCATGGAAAAATCTGATTTTTTCTTCTCGTTCTCTTTTTTCTTTTCTTGCTGGCACTTGACTTTGGGTTCGTGATAACGTAAGAACATTTCTTTTCTCTCCTCTGCGTCGACGATGTCAAAGGAAGATGAAGTATTCCTCTGTTTTCTCCCTGTGCAGTTGACTCACATGTAATTGGTTTAAATCACGTTTGATCAAGTCGTCTTGTCGTGAGAGGAAATCGTGATTTCTTTTTTCTTTTTCTTCTTGGAGGAGTCGGATGAAAGAAAGAAATAATCAACAGTTTCACTCATCTCTTTGCACTCTATGGCCTGCTCAGTACAAACCATCCAAAACAGGACGGGATCTGTCACTGTGCTGGCAACCTTGCAACCTGTCCCCCCCCCTCCCCCCCACCTTAAATCAGAATCCTCCCCTTTTC
>NC_085005.1:5733197-5745697 GCF_963854185.1 Sardina pilchardus | reverse complement strand
GTGAGAAAGAGACATTTATTGAAATGGATGTGAGGAGGAAGCAAAGCACGTCTGGGCCCTCTGGCATGGCATGGCTGTGGAGCTTCAGGGCACTTTAGAAAAGAGGCTCCACAGACTGCCAGCCTGCCCTCAGACGCCTGGACAGCCGCAGCTTTCTCACCAAACTCCCCACCGGCCAGGATAGCCTGGATAGCATCTTTACCACCACCCCACACACACACACACACACACACACACACACACACACACACACACACACACACACACACACACACACACACACACAAAATCAATCCACCACCACCTCCCACCGTCCACAGTCTCTTCACCAAACTCCCCGCTTGTCTGGGCAGCCTCAGTGTCTTCACCAAACTCCCCACCAGCCTGGACAGCCTTGGCATCTTCACCACAACACACACACACACACACACACACACACACACACACACTACCACCCATCACCACCACCTCCCACCGTGGTGTCTGTCTCAGGGTCACTGTCTCAGTGTCTTCACCAAACTCCCCACCAGCCTGTATAGCCTGGATGCCATCTTCACCACCAGCCCCACACACACACCACCACCACCCTCAGTGTCTTCACCAACCCCCCCCCCACACACACACACACACACACACACCACCACCACCACCCCACACCCAAACACACACACACACACACACCACCACCACCCTCAATGTCTCCCTGGAGACAGTGTGTAACGCAGACTCCCATGACACAGCAGAAACACCCTCAGGCATGATCTATCAGGCCTCGCCTGATCTACACTTGGGCATGCATGGGTGGTCATTCTGAGAGAGGACGGTCAACCTTTTCAGCACTTTTACTGCAATGTTAGAGCGCTAATGTTTCATGGATAAATACTGCTTTTCTGTGCCAAACATGCGGTGAGATGGCAGATCGTGTTGCAGAACGTTCACCACTACAAAGACGTACAGGTACCTTCAAGCAGTGTAGGGAAGGGAGAGAGCAGTGACTCCACCCGGCCTTGAAACCGGGTCTCCGGGGCACAAAACCTTCAGCTTGACTGCAACACCAAAAAAGCCGGGCCTGTTAGTATGGCAGTCACAGCACATGTACTGTACACAACTGTAGTGATGGTACTCTGTCACAAGCATACTCATGTTGTCATTCCTCATGTCAATCACAGTTTACATTTAGCGCTTTATCCAAAGCAGCTTAGAAGAAGGTATGCCACAACGTTTGACACACTTACACCAATGCTAACTGATGCTGTGCACCTAGAAATCCAATGTTAACAGGTAGGACAAGTACACAAGAATCATTAATATATTTCAGTTTTCTAAAGTGATTGATTACTTCTTCTCTTCTTAAAAGATGTCGGCTAAAATATCGCTGATCTAATGATGGTTAAAAACACTGGCTTAAATGTCCCTTCTCTAATGAAGTTTACAAATGTATATCTAATGATGTTTACAAACACTGAGATATCCCTTTGCTAATGATGTTTACAGACTGGTAGGACTTCTTGGGTGAAGCCACTTCTCTTGTTTCATAGTTTTCAGAGACCTTCTTTGCCTCTATCCGTCTTCTTAACCATGTGAGACTGCTTAACATTTTTCAATGTAGACACATCACACACTCACTCTCTCACACACACACACACACACACACACACACACACACACACACACACACACCTCTTGAAATACACACCATGTGATTTGTCACAAGGGCTCATGAGCATTCTTTTTAAACAATTTAAGCACATTTCCATGTCATCCCAAACATCCCCCCACTCATGTCCAGAGAAACACACACAGGAAGAGCACAGCTCACAAGCAAGCATCTGGTCCTGCACCCAGGGCCTCAAGGTATATGATTCATAATCTTAAACTGGCCTAACATGAATAGTTGAACATGATGAATAATTAGCTTACTGTGTTTACTGTAAAGCCTCAAAAGAAGTATGAATATATTTAGATAAATAGTCTGTGTCTTATACTGTTAAACTTGAATTGCTAGTTCGACAAATAGGATGAATTTGACTTTGAGTGTGACCTACTCTGATGGACTATGCCAGGCTTTCTACAGTCATACTGTCCTATCAAGACACTGGGGGAATATTCTGCTGAATACCCTACTAGCTTGTCAGGATATGTAATAATGGCTTTCACTCAGATGAATATTGTGACTCACACTTGTGAGTTTGTCAGAGTTTCACCATAAGGACCCATGCAAAGTATGAAATACATCTGAGTCATCCATGAACACTACGTGAGTTAACAGGTTCCAGCAGTGAGTTTGATAGAGAATGTCAGATATTGGCATTGCATTGCAAAGGAGTCATTGAGACTGAAGCATCCATATTTGTGGAGACAATGCAAAGCTATTAACTCAGGTGATTGTACAAATAACACATGCATTACAGTGGGAAGTTAACCGCTTATTCATTTTAAGAGGCATGTCCATTTTCCTCCAGCCTCTCTCAGACTTTATGGGGCAAGGTGTTCTTGGAGAGATTTTCACATGGCCCAAATAATAATAAAAAAAAGAAAGAAAGAAAGAAAGAAAGAAAAGAGAGAAACAGAGCTCTCCCTCAGCTCTCTCAGGGTGTGTGGTAGGCCGGCTCGGCACCTGAAGTGGTGGCGGTGGTGGTGCCGTAGCAAACGGTTCCTCATAAAACAAAAAGGTGTCACCAGACACGAGTTGAGCGGTCCCTTCGGCCACTTGCGCTGTAATCCAGCACGCATAAGCGCTCTACACGGACTAGTAAAGCAAAGCCCTTGAGTTGCTTTTGCGTCTCTCCAAAGGATACAGTACAAGTGTGGGATTTTACCGCTGTTTGCTATGGCTGTGCTGAAAATCATAGTCAGCAATGATGTATGCAATATAAAACTGTCTTCCTGTTCTGGGACCATTAGACACTACAAGACCAGATGGATTTGCAGTTGTCCTAACTTGTCTGAGCTATTTGTTTCTTTGAGTTCAAGAACTTGAATCTACTTGTATTGTGTTCTATACATAAATTTGGACATTAATCTAATAATATAGCTGTTAACACTTAATTAAAACACTGTAAAAACTATTATAAATTAGTTGAACATTACCGTAGCAAGGCATTTAAGAGCTTACCTACATAGTACCTTAACTGCAGAGCTTTTATTACCTGAATAGAACAATTTCTCCTCAAAGTCATAAACATATCCTATCTGGTAAGTCTGTCTGTCTGTCTGTCTATCTGTATTTATTCAGTCGGCTTTATAACCTCTCGACGCCAAACCACAGAGTTCCACTGTATCCCAGTCTCAGCTTGCCGTTTGCCACACACACATTTTATAGTGTTTCTTGGCCTCCTCCATCACTGTAGCTCCTTCTCTTTTTTTCTATCCCCTCTTCCTTCCTCCTCTGACTCTCCTTGGTTTCGTCTTGTGTTTCAGGAGTCACATTATCGTCACAGGAATCTCAGCGCACTGTGCAAACAGCAGCTAGCAGCCAAGCCACACTGGGCCTCTGAAATGAAATGCTTATTTGAATGGGGTGGGGTGGGGTGGGGGTAGAGGGAAGGGTTGGGTGCTGTGAATGGAGTCAGGGTAAATGAGAGAAATGGCTCTCGCTGTGAAGATGAGTTCTATGAACTCCCAAAGCGAGGGCTGAACGATTCCCACCAAGTCCACTGAAACCAGTCATGTGATTCAGGGGAGAAAAAGAGAATTCAACTCGCAATGTTTCAGCTGCTGGAATTGGAATATCGCTGTTTGTATTTTTCTCCATGTGTACACCCCCCCCTCCTCCCCCCTTCACACACACACAAACATATACACACAAAAACAGACGAAACTAGAAAATCACTCAGAGAGCGCAAACCTCCGCCTGTATTGTTCTTTTTGCTAGTCGCTGGCTTGTTGTTAGCTTTCGCCGACTCGCGCTTTCTCTTGTTCCACAGTTTATTATTACTTCCTCCCTGGTTGTCATACATTTCAACCTAAACTATTCAGATCGTCACCACGTGGCCATACCATGCCATTACACCGCCAAATTTAATCGTTTCTTCCTTGGGTCATTTCAGACCTTCCCTGAACATTTCATCGAAATCCATCCATTACTTTTTGTGTTATCTTACTAACAAACAGACAAACATAAAAACAAACCCCGATGAAAACATAACCTCCTTGGCCAAGGTAAATATCTAAATCTGCATGGAGGCTATGGTTGCAGTGACCTGAGATATTCTGAAATCAAGTCAACACTTCACTGAAAGCATTCAGAACTCCCAGTCGCTGGTCAGCTTGAGATGAGATTTTGTTAGTCTGCTGAAAAAGTAAGTCTGCTGCTGAGGATAACACAAATAGCTCAATGAGTCATCTTGCTTTATTAGAAACAATTACCATGGGTTTCTACCTGGGAAATTTTTACCAATGAACTTGTGGCTGTGAGCCTGCTACACTGGCAATTACTGAAAAAGGCCCAATACCAAGAGCAGGTCAAAGAAACCAGACACATGTGAGAATAATAGAGGAATACCTTTTAGCGTCTTAATTTACCCAACACAGGCACTGGCAGCATGCTCAGACCACACAACCTGCTGTTACAAGATGCTAACAAATTACAGCAATGAAAAGTGGCTAATCATTCAGTGCCTCACCAACAGATGTTTGGCCAATGGGAGGAGAAAAGTTCGCCCTCAAAGCAAATGACATAAACCTGATGCCTTGATTTTTATAAGCATGGCGAGGGCCAGAGGGTAAGTCATTGTGTTTAAATATGGTTAAAGTCATTCAGATGAGAAATTATAATAAATATATATATATATATATTCCTTTATTCTAAAACAAGATTATAATCATACAATCGCTTGCTATCATGCAGTCACGTAACATCCCACTGTCACTCTAGACTTGCATCTAGTGTAAGGGATACTACTGTATGTATGATAGCGTGATAAGTGTGTCACCGCACAATCCTAAGTGTAAGGTTGCTAGTCCATTGAAATCTTTAGTGTCTGCTTGTTCCTCATTTAACCTAGAGGCCCTATAATCATTTCTCGTGTTCAGTTTTCTTCCCACTTTTTGAAAGGAATTGGTAAGAAATCTTCTGGCATAGATATGAGGGTCCAAACCCAGCATTTGCAAATGTATGTAAAGGGTATCATAAAACTCTGCGGGGGTAATAAAATTGATTAATTATTGAGCTATTCACAATTTTACAAGAGAACACCAAGTTCTTTTATTGCACTTACCTATTTCATTGAAGACCAAAAATACCAGATTTGAACATTGGGGGATTTATGCTTTCATACAAAGCATTTGGTGAGGGCGGGCCGAAGCAGCTGGCTTTAGCTATTCTTAGCCACTAACACAAATCAGTCCTGTTTATTATGACAACAAATTACAATAAAAAAAACACAAACCTCGCAGCCAGGTGGGGAACTTGAGACATTCTGGCATACCTTAAGAGCTTCTAACTAATGACGATCAGGTGAAAATAGAAATTCTCTTCCAGTGGTTGGGTAGAGAAGAGAGGAAATACGTTTTGATAGTCACTTGATGGTACAGATGCAAAACAGTGTTCATGAGCATTTAGTTTTTATATCTATAAACATTTTTAATTGGTCCAATTTGTCTAATTTTTCATGTCTTTCAATTCCCATACAACTTATGTTTGATATGGATCAACTTATTCAGTATATGTTTGAATAAGTATAGGGGCAATTGCTCTGTCGCTAGTTTGGAGTTTAACAGTTTTAAAACTGGAGTTTGAATTGGGAGTTGGAGTTTAAAACTTTGTTAAACTCCAAACTAGCGACAGAGCAATTGCCTCCCTACTGTATGTTTGAATTTAGTATGTTGTTGAGTGAGTGGGGATGACTGTGCAATGCTAAAGTAAGCCACAAGAAAACCCAAATGTCTCGAATGAGCTTCAGGGGAAAGAAAAGGCAGTATTAGGTGCTGGGATGTGGAATTGAGCAACATTCCTTCTGAGCCATAAAATAGCGCCTCACACAATTTATTACCCACAATCCCTTTCATTCCAGCCCTTACCTGACGTATCCCGTGTCACGAAGTTCAGTCACGGGTGGAATCATGTCGGAAACTTTTTCTTCTGTTCCCAGGCCTGAATTTTTCCATTTCATACCAAATTTGTGTTATCATTATTATTTAATTCTGTGTGGTTGAAAGACTCAAATGCAAACCACCTGCAGATCCATGCCCCCTCCACCTTGACTCTAAAACACAAACTTCTCTCTCTCTCTTTCTGTTTTCTTTTTCTCTCATTCTCTCAACTCAGAGGAATTAACTCCACATCTTCAATTTTCATCCATCTATCTTTCTGTTCATCATGTATCTCTCCTTATCTCATATTTGGCAACACATACACACACACACACACACACACACTATATATATATACAAATAAACTCTTCACTGTTAATAATTTGGAATCCAGAGTTATGAATTCCATGTATTTTAGCAGGTCCAGAGGGCAGAGAGTTAATGCAGCTATTGTGTGACCCTGATACACCCTCAATCATCTTACTTCTCCATCCCATTTATTACAGCTCTCTCTCTCTCTCTCTCTCTCTCTCTCTCTCTCTCTCTCTTTCTCGCTCTCTCTCCCTCCCTCTCACCCCATCATATTTTGACTGATATTTAGTAGACATTTTTTCATCCAATACAACACAAACTCACAACACAAACTCGCAACAGCAGTTTCAGGATTCTTCTGGTTGTCAAACACGTTGTGAACTAAGCAGAAGCCCATTTGCAGTCTTCATGTGTGCTTGACTGCTGTCCCACTCCGGCGGTACAACATTCTGCATGTCTACAACAGACTCAGTGAGTCAGACTCTGTGCTGTGAACAGTCGAGTCTGTGACTCAGGGAGTCATGAGTCAACTGAGCCATTCTGAATCCAAGGGCCCTCTGGTAACACAACAAATTCCGTTTTTGTGGGGCAACCGTTATTGTTTTTGACACAGCAGAGGGGGCGTCCAGAACTCAAAATGAAAAGAGGCAAACAGGCGAGCAAGGGAGTGAAATAAGTGATTATGTTATAATATATCACAATTTCAACAGCTGTGTACTATAACTGTGAAAGCGTGGATGTATCCGCGGTATGAGAGTGGCTGGAGGCTGCTCACCCGTGGTTGCACACCTCGTCTTCTGCTTCAGTGATCATCTTCTCTCCCCAGGGGGAGATGCATTCCACTGCCACTGCCAAGGTAAGCCAAGGTGTTACTGCCAGCTAGAGTCTTTGGGTTGGGGGGGGGGGGGGGGGGGGGGGGGGGTTTAAGATGCCTGGCCAGACTTCATACGGAGAGTTGTTGTCAAGGCTTTTCTGCAGCTGAAGTAACTGGATAGCTTTCTTCACACACACAAAAAGGGAAAAGGGACAAAGAAGAATACAAGTCAACTCGGGGGGTGGGGGGTGGGGGGGGGGTTGGGCGACACAGCTGGGGACTCGGCGGGGCGAGGTGTGGGTGGGGGGGCGGTCAACATTTGCACTTTATTTTGTAGTTTGATAGAGGGGAAGAACGGGTTGTCCACCCACATATCCATTCCTGTTTGTGATGCTGAACTTTGATGATTCCACTGATCTAGGACCACCGAGAGGATTCCCTGGTGGCTTTGTGCGGTGACTCCAGCGAGCCCAGTTGTCTTTTGAAGGCTCAGGACACGAGACCGCCTGCATTATCAGAGCCATTGATCTCAACATGAGAGGGAGCCTCAGCGTCGGGTCATGCCGTGTCACTTGGAGATGCACTTCAAAAGACCTCCATTTTGGGGTTGGGTGTCTGAGTGGATGGAGTGCGGGTGGAGTGTGGGTGGGGGGGGGGGGGGGGGTGTTGCATCTCATTCTCATGTCAGAGGGGGTGTGCACTGTTTTGGGGGAGATGCTGGTGGAAGGTGTTGTCATCTGGACGAGGAATCACAACACAGGTCTTCTTTAAGTCACAGCCAAGTACATGAAAGCCCTTTCGTCCGCCCCCCACCCACCCACCCCTTTCCAACAAGCGTCAACATCAAATGAAGTTGCTCTTCCCTGAGAGGATGTTTTGTGATTAGCTCCTCCGGACTGCTCCAGTTTTGACAACTGTGATTCATTAGCACCGTCCAGGTGTGGGCAGCTGTGAAAGCGACCACTCTCTCGCTGCGCTGGCTCTTTCTGAGGTCATCCGCCCGCTCCTGCAGCATGGTCGGCTATCAATTAAAAAACGCAAATTGGCCACGACACACACACACACACACACACACACACACACACACACACACACACAAGCATACGCCAACGCATGTCTAGTAACTGGATAATGAACCAGTCTGTACAAATGAAATTAAATGACACCCAAATGACAGGAAAAAATGGTTTAATGTGCTCTATAACATAGGCTGGCATATGACAAGGGAGATAAGATTAGGCTAAATGGAGAATTAGAGAAACGAATGATCTTATTTCCTGTATGTTCTGCAGAAGGCCTGTCATGTGACACCTGGCACAGAAAGACATTACAGTCAGACATGATACTCCAACAAAGGGCTTCTTCAGTGTATTTACTATCTAAGAGAGGGGGAAGCTGCTCCAGTGGAGAACCCATACCTACATGTATAGGCCACTGTGGAGTGCTCTTCCAATTAGGGAGTCTATCATCTGGCCAGAGGGTGAAGAAAAGCTCCTCTGTCCTCCCTTGAGGACTTGGGGAGCTCTCATGTGCCTCATGTAGCCATGATTCTCTCAGTACAAAAATAAAGAGTAATCTCTCTCTCCCTCTCTCATCCCCCTCCTTCCCTCCCACTTGCTTCCTGTCACTCTCTCTGCTGTCCTGTCCGATTCATGGCATAAAAAGCTCAACAAATATTTGTAAAAAATAAAAATCAATAGTAAAAAGATGGTACCCCACTCTGTTCATGATACAGGTGAACTTTGCAATGTCTCAGAGGTTGTTCTGCACATTCTCCAACTCCTCATGCATCCATATTAGCCACAGGGGTTCAGTCTCAGATCCACAACACAGAGTGGTGGACAACCAAGTTAGATGAAAAACGTACAAACATCAAGGTGTAACAGACCCCCTCAAAGTGTCCCCGGACCTCTGAGTGTTAACCTGTGAAAACTCAAAAGGACGATACACATCACTACACCACAAGTACTGTAGGTATGGCAAATTAGAGCAATGGATCTTATTGTAGGCTATGCATGATGATTGATTCCCTCAGCAGTGCTCCCTAAGTAGGCCTTGACCTTAAGGATAGAGTGCACAGGGTGCATTGGTCCTTTCACTCAACAGAGGGTGAAGTGTTTTGTCTACTCGGGCTTTAAACAAGTCCTTGTTTGGAGAGCTCTGGTCTTGCTATGTGGCGGAGGGTCTCCGCTGAGACTGCTTTTCTCCAGTGATGCTGGCTCAAGCCACGTCAGAAACATCAAAGTCCCCCGCCTGTTGTTTTGCACCAGTGATTGAGAGCTAATTAGGTCTTACATCAGTGACGGAAGGTTGACGGAGTGACGCGTCGTTTTTCTGAGCTGTAATGGAGCTGAAAGGGCCGGCGTGTTCCGCGCACACAGAAGGGCGAAATGGAGGGGAACGGGCGGGAAGACGGAGCGGAGAGGGAGGCCGTAGAGGGAGGAGAGGAGCGGGCGCCAGCTCCCCAATGTGCTGCGTCTCTACAGGCTCACACACAAGCTGGGGACCGCTCAGGCTGTTTCCCACCGGACCGCACGCGTACAGTACCTCGTGCAACCTGCACGTTTGGAGCTTCACAGGGTGTCTCTCACGTGGCATTGTGAGTGTGTGTGTGTGTGTGTGTGTGTGTGTGTGTGTGTGTGTGTGTGTGTGTGTGTGTGTGTGTGTGTGTGTGTGTGTGTGTGTGTGTTTGTGTTTGTTTGTGTGTGTGTGTGTGTTTTGGGGGTGTGTTTGCAGGGGGTTCTCCGCGCTCACATGGGTGCCCGTGTGATCGGGCAGAATAGGCCCTGCTGAATACCCCCTTTGTCCGAGTGACATATAGACCCTTCTGTGCCAGCTCATGCCAGCCCGGATTCAAGAGGAGGGTCAGAGGGCAAGTTTATGCCCTATCCCACTCAGCCATTCTGGACGCAGCATCACCCCCCTGCCCACCCCACCGCATCCAACCCAAACCCTAATATAAGCCCCAACCCCAACCTCCAGCAGCCAATCCCCAACTCCTTAACTCTATGCCCCCCCTCCACCAGTTCCAACCCTTTTTTTTTTATCCCTTGGAGTCCTCAGAAATTCAGATCAAGCCCCCCCACCCCCATCCCCGCAACTCCATCCAAAGCTGATGGCTTTCCAGCACCCAAAAAACAGCCAAACAAGGGCGGCACAAAGCCAGCACAGGCCTGGAGGTCCTTATCCACCACCACCATCCCCACCTCCTCCCGCCCCCCAAGCAAGGGCTGCCGGCGGGGGAGGCCAGAGGAAGCCGTGCATTTCTCCGGGTCCGGCCGCGCGAGCTTAGCAACAGCTTTGTCCCCGCAAACAAACTTTGAGCGGTCCGAACCCCCTCGGCATGAATAAACATGCGGAACACAAGGTGCTGGACACGTCCAGGCGTTATTTACGGACGCCGAGTTATATAACCGCCGACAAAGAGGGCTCCATAATGAAGCTGACTACCTGCCAGGTCAGCGCTGCAAAACAACCCCCCCCCCCCCCCCCAACACACACACACACACACACCTCCCCTCCCAACTTTTCCCCCAGCTCACCCCAGCACCCTTCTCTTTCTAGGAGCAAAATGAACCCATCTGACATCATCTCAGAGCTGTGACTTCCTTCCTTGCATCCTTCTGTTTTTGGAAGGTCAAACCTGACAAATTGTCCCCTTAGAATTATAATAAGGTTCTATCATTTTTTGGTCAAAATTGAATTATTGACATATTCTTATTCTTTGACAACTTAAGAAGGTGAGGCGAGGTAATTGTGTGCATTTTTGGGCATCATATCTCAAGAGGCCAAGCCTGACAAATAACACATGGTTCAGTGAGCAAAACAGATCTTCTCATGATTTTGAAATGCTGGACTTTTTCTCCGCTGTTCCAAATCCAGGTAGGGCGGAAAGAAAAGGAGGTGTGGTGCCATTCACGCCACACATGGTCGTTGAGTTTATAACCATGATCTGGTAGATAAAAAGCCAAACGGGAGTTAGACTGGAACTGCCATTTTCACAAGATGGGTTTCAATTACAGAAGAATAAAAAGGTTGCGTCTGGTCGTATTTCCACGGGTTGTGTTCCTCTACCGCACCTTGGGGAACATAACGAGAATGTTTTACTCCAACAGTTTGTTTGGCTTTTGTATTTATTTACTTTTTCTCTGGGGCTGTAAGCAGCCTTTGTTCACGGAAAAATCTTCTTCACTTTTATTGTTTTCTTTTTTTTTGGGGGGGGGGGGGGGGGGGTGGGGGTCGTAGCATGGAAGTCCACAGGAAATTGAAAAACAGGTACACGGCAGAATGCTTGAGTTCAAAGGGGATGAGGAATGCAACAATGCATCGTGTGGAATTTGAGTCTAAAGGGAACAGTATTAGAGTGGCTCTGATACTCATTTCCAGACATTTAAACGCAGCAAGAGGTCTGTCAGTGGTACGTCAGCCGCGCACTCGAGCTCTGTCAAGACAGCTAGTCTGGTTAGTGTGTGTCCACAGAAACATCTGATAATGAAACATTAAGGGCCCAACAGGGTCCAATAAAAACAGCAAATTGAACCATACAGTTCTGCACATAACTCTAAACAGTTTTTTTATTGTTTTTTTTGTTTTTTTTTAAAGGGGGTCGTTGGTGGTAGGTTGTGTTGGAAAGTTTCTTACTTCTGTCATCTGTCTGAGTTCTTTCTAAGTCCCCCCGTGGTACGGCCTGAGCCCTGCGAGGATAAAAGGGCCTGTGAGGGCCAAAAAAGGTTCACCCGCAGGGGCAAAATATATAACCTTCTTTATGGCTCTACCATTATGGGAAACCCGATATGCGGTCCTGAAACCCCGGCTGAGGTCATGAACCGGTGGGGTAAACCAGAGCGCATATAATGGTGTGATGGTGTAAACGTTCAGCTTACAAATGACAACCGTGCGGGTTTGGCCAAAATGGGACGCTTGCATTTCACACCTACGGAACATCCATACGGGATTGAAGGGGCAATCATGGGACATTGAATTGTCACTCAGGTTCCAGAATGTTTGCCTCTGTGATGTCTGCGGTTGTCTCACTTCTGAGGAATGAGAGGCCTTTATGGCAGGGCGAAAACGAAGCCGTAAATTAGTGCTGGTTAATTCATTCTAAACACACAGTCAAATTTTTTTTTATTTTTTTTTTTATAAATGCCTGTGTGTGTTCATGAGAGAGGCAGGGCACTGGAGGAGAATCTCACACTTAAACGCAACCTGCTGAGTCAGCTTTTATTTGACTCATGCCCCCACCCACTCACTCTCGCCATGACTCAGCTCCCTCACTGGAGGTGAGGTGCCCACTGACCACACACACTCTCAACGCCGTGCCATCTCACTTAAACAGGCA
>NC_085005.1:5510697-5725697 GCF_963854185.1 Sardina pilchardus | reverse complement strand
TAGCAAACCCTCTGGCCTAATTACAACAGGGTTATGGCAGGACACCAATGTGCAGACTTCTGGAGCTCAAACTTGTTAGCAGAGAGAAAAGGAAGACAGCCTTTTTTTTGTGTCAAACAGAATCATGCTCACCTCAAGACGCTACACTGTTGGATTTCAAAAGTGCAATCTCTGGGATTTTTTACCCCCCCCCCCCCCCCCCTTTTTGTGCGAGGGTTTTACGTCACACGGATCAGCATCAAGGTTGCGAGTATGAAAAGCACGCTTGTCGTCTCTATCTCTTCCTCACAAAGAAGCCATTGGCAACAATCTCTCTCAGTGGCCAGGTGCCGTGGGCAGACACACTTCCTTGGACACGGAGATACTGCAAAATCAGCATCAGGAACAGTGCCAAAATGACAAGGAACGTCTTTATGCGGCTAGAGAAGCTCTCTTTCTTTCCACCCCTGTGCCCATTCACTGTCGGGTTTAGAACTTTTATTCTTTTTAAGCTTTAATGAATTGACATGACATGAGATACACATAAAAAAAGTGTCATTTCATTAACTGAATTAGAGACAAGGCGATGAGCAAAAAATCCTTGTTGCAAATGCGACAGGAGAGAACTTTGAGGAAGATTCTAGAAACACTGGGGTTGAAATTGGATGTCTTTGCCGAGGCTTATGTAAGGGGATGTGAGGGCTCCTGCATTGGTAGTTCTCTCACACAATCAGCTGTTGGCAAGAGACCTGGGACATTTGTTGCCATGGCGCTTAGGGCCATGAAACGTTGTTGAATTCCGCCTGTCCCTCAGACGTCTCACGCATTGTCCTCCACTCTGGCCTCTCCTTTGAGCCTCGAGGTCGCATCGAAAACGGCGATGTACTCAATCTTGGCTCCGCGACAATGGCCACCACGATCAGAGAGCAGAACAAATTTAAGCTGGCACGTTGAAGAAGTCTCGAAAAACGTTTGCCTTTTTAGATAGCACAACCAAATGAAGCAGTTTGAAGGGACCGTGGGAGATCCCATTGCAGGATGTCCTGTTCTAAAGCCGTTCCACCCCACCGTTAGGAGTTTTATGAATTCCCTGGTTGATATAAATCTGTCCGTAAAAAATCTACAAGGACAGTTTTATACCTCGGCGCTCTGGGGGAAAGCTAAACTCTGACCCACGTTCTCTGATGTTGGAGGACACCCAAGCAGTGGTCCCCTTCTTTCAACCAGGGCAAGACGCAGCACAGAATCATTAAGCGTAGGGGGTGGGGTAGGGGCAAGGGCGCAATGTCAAATTTGTATTAAAAACAGCTTATTCTGGGGTGTGGTGGGGGCTGTGAAACTAAACCAGATGATGGAGGCGGTGTGAGCCTGTTGAAGCATTTGATTTGGTGCGCAGCGGCCTTGCCTGAGTGAGGCGGTCAGACACAGGGCACCTTGTGGAGGTCATGGGCAGGACTGCTGTGAGGCCCTGCGGTGGATTTCTCCGAGGAGGAGATCTCACATCCTGACGGATCCGTTGGTATGCAGCGACAGGCGACCTGAATGGAAGCCAATGACATCATGCAACTTCTGTTCTAAGCGAGAGGTCTGGAGGCCATCCAAATCCTTCTCTACTTAAAGCTCACCAACCACCCACCCCACCGTCCCACACACACACACACACTCACCACCTCACCTCAACCTCCTCTTCCCAAGACCGCACACACACACAAGCACACACACACACACACATCAGAACTCCAAACACAAACATGTGCGCTGAACATACAATTCATTCCTGTGTTTCAGTAGTGTCCTCCCCTTAAGGTGAATCCGTGAATAATTCCCTCTCGCATTTCCAAAGCTACCGAGTAAACGATGAAGTCGACACTGCAACCCATTTGCCCCCCCGCCCTCCCCACCTCCCCACTCCCCCCACCCCCCTTTTTCCCTCTTTCTGCCTGCGAGCGAGCAGAAAACGAGCCCGTGCCAAAGCGCGAGCATGGGAATCACGTCGGCCTGTGAGATCACCTAAGACGGCCCTATCCAGAGCGGTTCCAAGCTTTTCCGCTCCGCTCCGCTCGGCCCCACTCCCACTCCCGCTCTGCTCCTCTCCTCTCCTCCCTGCGTTATGGCCCTGTGTGTTTACGGGGGCGCTCAGTGCTGAATATGCATGTGGACGCAACGGGTGTCTTGGCGCTGGCATCATCTCAGCCGCTGCCTCTAAATTCGCCCCTTTGTACTCGGCGCCTTTGACTGAGGAGTGGATGCATATTACATCCCTATTAAGCACAATGGGAAACACCTGGGAAGGTGCTGGGCTGTCTTGCTCACAGACCTCAGCGAGAAGGGAACTCTTCCAGGATGGAGATGGGTAGGGCCGGGGCGCGTGTTAAGTGGAAGGTGGGGGTTTGAGTTCTAGAGGCTGAGCTGATTGACACGACTGACCTGAAGCTCTCTCTCGCTCTCTCTCTCTCTCTCTGTCTCTCTCTCTCGTTTCATTCTTCTGCCGTGTTCTCACTCCCGGAGAATCCCTATGATCTTACAAGCATGCGAACGTCTGCAAGTGTCTAGTCTAGTCTGTGTGCGTGTGTGTATGTGTGCATGTGTCTGAGGGAGAGGGAGAGGGAGAGAGAGAGAGAGAGAGAGAGAGAGAGAGAGAGTGCACTTGTGAGGAACTGATGGAAAAGTAAAGCTCTGGCAAAAATAAGTCACGCTAGCACTTCATCTCTGTCAACGCTTCTCTCAGCATCACGAAACATCCTTGATTACTAACAAGAGCAATGTAATTAGTTTTTATGGCAGCAAAATGGGACAGTTCCGGTTTGCATAAGTGACAGAATTTTTCTCTTATCATGTAACAACAGCAGATAAACATAATTGTGTGTAAAGTATTACCGTCTATAATGATGAATGTTACCATTGAATCACATTTTCGGACATTTTCCCTCAGTAAATCTATAGAGATGTAAAGACCAATTTACTGGTGAATTCTACAAGTCTTCCATTAACATTAGTGCAGCGAGTGCTTACTCTTGACTGCATAAAGCGAGATTTTCCCACCTCCCCCTTGCAATAGTCGAACACGTAAGTTGTTGAACGTTTGTACCAGACCGGTAGATAAAACAGAGTGGCGACACTCCCATAGACCTCCATAGGAAAAAATGGCAGCGCTTTTTCCGTGTTATGGAACTTTTGGAACTATTAACAGCCAATCTCTTGGTCAGTAATGAGTTAATTGATTACACTCTCCAGCATCCAGAAATAAATCCCACCCTCCTGCGATTCAGCCATTCAGCGCAGGTTTTTTGGAACTTTTGATCGTGTGGCGGCAACATCAAAGAGTGTGGCAACTCTCTCTTTCTAAAGCACTGGTTTATACCTCTCGCTCTGCTTCAGTACTTTCTGGCGTCACTCCACATATCCATCTTGGTTCTCTGCAGCAGCCCTGTCCACTCTGGCCGGTCACTTTGAAGGTAGCAGCATCTGGGAGCTTAATGACACCATCACGGCCCAGCACAAGAACTACTGTTGCCAAGGTGGTTGAGAAAGCCATAGCCGTAACACTTTACATTACAGATCAGTAATAAGTGGGTAATGTTATGGTAATATATGCAATTTCATGGTAATAATATTTTTAAACCACATACTACAAATAATTAATGTGTAATTTCTAGACAATTACTGTGCAATTACCATACAACAACAATGCAAATAACTTGGTAATAAATGCTGTAAATATGTACTTACCGAAGCAATAAATATTTAGGATTTACTTATTGTGACATAATGTTTCTGTAATTATACCAACATGATGGTGCTATGAAGGACTAAATTACATAGTAACTTCTAAGTGTTATGGCACAATTTTTTTGTAGTAGTTAGTTTGATGGTGAAATGTGACCTGTTATCTGTTATTATGATGCAATAAATAAGGTAATTTCACAATAACTATATGGTATCAGGGCTGTAAAATACTGTTTTGTCTTTTCGAAAGGATTTCAACAACTCCCCACCGTACAGAAAACCTTTTGAAAAGACAAAACAGTATTTTACAGCCCTGATACCATATAGTTGTTGTGAAATTACCTCATTTATTGCATCATAACAACAGATAACAGGTCACATATTATCAGTGGCGGTTCTAGACTGAATTACTCCCCGGGCGAGATCCCCCACTTTTAAAGCAACAACAGGCAATTCTGCACAAACAAGCGGAACAGAGAACAATATTCACTATATAACGAATATTACAACTAACAAATGTTCACTATGTACACATAAAGTGGCAAATTATATAACTTACAATCATGGCAAAAGACTGCTTACAGCACTGCCAAATGACAATGAGGCAATTCTGCGTGGTAGCACACATGACGTGCACACATGACGATTCTCTATAATATTGTTTTACTGCATTGCAATGAACAAAGTAAAGGCAAACAAATGTGGATGCAATATAAGTCTTGAATTGGATACCATACAGGAGTTTGCTAGGATCTCAAAACCATATTATGAACGTGCCTTGCCATAGAGAAACACATGATAACGTTGGATTATGAACATAGGCTATTATGCCACACAAAAACATTGGGTAAGTGGAGCTAAATGAAGTTATGTTGCTGTCACTTTGTCTGTTGTATGGCCTAGAAGGCTGTATTTGGTATCTGTGGATAGCTCTACAGGCTCGGCGTCAGGGGGGGGGGCATAGGGGTCCAGGCCCGTCCAAACAGGTCTCTGTGCCCCCCCAAACAGAGTGCTCTGTAGTAGATATTTTGCAGTAAGAGTAGGCGAATTCAACTCTCCTAGTGGTGAGTTAGTTGTATGACGAGACCATTATCCTTGCGTTAGGCCCGATGCCTCTGACATGTCAAAACGAAAGTCGACTCACGACTGTGTCTGTGTAGGCTAAATTAGGCTATTTAAAGAACGAAACTCAGCTCACAGGCTATACACTTCAATACCCACGAATCCATTGTCCAAAATACTAAATGTGACGGTTTGTTCATTTCGGCCAGTAGCCTGATCTTCTTGGTTAGATGCCGCCAGTAGCCTATGTCATGTTGCTGCCACTCCGGCATGCTTTTTTTGTCAGACATGCCCCTATTCCAGCATGCTGCCATCCCCAGTCATTTTAGTAGGCCTACCGCCATTCAAACAGTCTAGTATTTTTTTTGCAATTCTGCATCAAATTCCAACATCCTGAGAAATGTGGATGAGCTGTAGACTTATGACATCTGCAACCGCTATCAATAGGCTAATACCCGAGGCATATTTTTTTTCAACAATTGATATCCACACCCATACTCATACATTAGCCTACAGTAGCCTCTATGCACTATTATGCAGACAGTCGCTTGCCCTCAAAGCCCATCATGTGTATTACTTGTGTCTTGATTGTGTGATGACGTTATGACCAGCAAAGTCAAACCAGCGAAACAGCAAACTCCATCTGGTCCAATTTGCTCATATAGGCCTATCTAGTATGTGTGTTTTTTAATACATTGGTTTTATTACTGCAACTTAAAAAAAAAAGTTCGGTGGCATAATGTGCAGCTGGCCTGGCCTCACTGGATCTCAAACCGAAAGCATTCTCCGATGCGTCGACCTGCTTATCTGTGGTAAATCTTTTTTTTAAATAAGAAGCGCTTCAATGGAGCTCTAGAAGCCAAAGTTTGGACTTTTTCGTTAGAAAAACAATTTAATTTGAATTATGGACTGCCTTCGAATGAAGTTTGATCGGACTTTAAGTTGAGAGAAGAAAGTTTCAAGAGGCTACCTGTTAGGAAACGCACGTTTGCCCCGTGTAAGTCATAAGAACGGTGAATTATTATTTAGGCTACCTTGCACCTTGATACCTCACGAAGCCTATTGTTTGTGTGTTCTTACTTGTCCTTTTTGACCTACTGTAGGGCTATAATTACTAGAGGTGGTGCATCTCTATTGAAATTCACAGGATTCTTCTAATTATTGTTGCGTGCTTTATTCAGATCGAACCGCGTAACTTAGGCTAGCATACAAACGTGTTTGAGACGCCTGGCTATCCGTTTTCAAAACAGGTGCCGAGGCTGTAGCTCTAACTCTCCTCTTTCATCTGCCATGCGAGCCATATCTTTCTGACTGATTTCACGAGTAAATCAAACGAGAGTAATGGTAGCCTATAAACTATATGACAGTATTATTTGTTTGTCACTTCGTCTGTTTTTATAACACAAAAGGATCGATGTATTTGGTATCAATTGAGCGCTCTGTTTCTCCTCTTTCATTTGTTATCCGTGGCATGTTTGTGCGATGCCGGTCTCGCGAGTAATTCAAGCGAGAGTGCTGGATGTGCGGCCGCGGGTGAACGCAGAGCAATATAAACTGTAAATAGGATATACTTTGATTTAACATTGTGCTTTTTTTTAAATTATTTTCATACTTTATCGTACAGACAAGTGCCTAGTCTCATTGGAAAGCCCGCTTCTGCTCCTTCGTGTAAAAAAGGTCTCATCTCGCTGCGACTAATAATCGGGGAGCAATGTAGCAGAGAAGAAGGGGTGTGTTTTTTGACGCACTTTGTGTCAGTCGGGCCCATAGGGTTAAGCGTTCGTGCCGCCCCATACAAGATGCCGCCCCGGGCGACCGCCTGGTTCGCCCGTACCTAAAACCGCCACTGCATATTATGTCACAATAAGTAAATCCTAAATATTTATTGCTTTGGTAAGTACATATTTACAGCAGTTATTACCATTTTATTTTACCCTTAAATCCAAGTTATTTGCATTGTTGTCGTATGGTAATTGCACAGTAATTGTCTAGAAATTACACATTAATTATTTGTAATATGTGGTTTAAAAATATTATTACCATTAAATTGCATACAAATTACCATAACATTATCCACTTATTACCGATCTATTATGTAAAGTGTTACCGCCATAGCTTATTGGATTATTTATGCATTTACTTACTTACAATTCACATGTGTTGCATCTCACTGAGTTGTACTGAAGAGAAAGAGAGAAACAGAATAGAGTGGGGGGGGGGGGGGGTAGCATGGTCAAAGGAAATGGGATCCCCACGATTGCTACAAAGTTCAACAAAGGACGACATTTCTGTGCACGTCTTTGTATTTCTGGGAGGAAAAGTGTGTGTTAGGGAGAGAGTGAGAGCTGGAAACGAGGACGCAGGAACGACAAAAAATAGGGCGCTCGGCATGCAGTTTTTTTACGCGCAAACATCATAAAACCTTCGAACAAATTGCATGGATTTAGCTGAGTTATGTAATGGCGCGGTTCCCCTTTGATTGTTGAAGACGTGCCAGATGATCCCATTGTGCTGGGCTTAATGAGGTGGCAGATGAAACAGGTGCTTTAGAACAAAGGTTAGATCGAATGCCTCAGCAGTGATGTCATCCAGAGAGGGAGAGAGAATGAGTATGGTGTCATTGGACATAAAATGATGTCATAACCCACAGATGGTGGGAAAGTGAGAGGCCGGTCTACTCTATGAGATGGATATAAGAAACATATGCTCACCTGGATTTGTGTGTCTTAATCTTAGAAACAAATCGAACCTGTGTGTGTGAGAGAGAGAGGGGGAGAGAGAGAGAATAAGGAGGTGGGGGGTAAGAGATAGAGAGAAAGAGAACGTAGAGATAGACATATAGAGAAAGAGAGAGAGAGAGAGAGAGATTGTGGAGAGTGAGGGAAATGATTTGACCCCATAAAATAAGCACGTTCCTGATTTGTCTATCGTCAAACTGTGATAATTGCAAAGTGTAGAGCCTCCCAGCTGAGAAACGTGTGAGAGTCATCATCTGCAAGCAATTTCTGCCCCTCACCTTCATCATCATATCACTCCGGCCAACATCATGTTTGGTGTTTGAAAGACCATCACAGGAACCATATAGCCTATATGTTTCAAACTGTATGTACATTGGCAGTGGTTCCTCCCTGTGCAATAACTCACCTTGTAAAATATCCCATTTTCTGGAGAGGAGATGGCAATGAAAAGCATGATCCAAACTGAATCTGATTATTCTGAGGTTAATGCCTTTGCTGTAATACATATCCAATTGCGTACATCTACATGCTATGGGCTATACTATTAGCCTCAGTTGTTTCTATATCAACGGAATTTTCAACAACAAAAGTTCATGATGTGGTCCTGCAGCGTGATACTCCAATTGGATTCACTTATAATGAAGATATTACTTTTTAATGAAGACATACATGCAAATGTTATAACATATATCTCAGTAATCTTGCACCTGAAAGGGACTTTGCCCTATTGATAGGGTGAAGTGAAGAACTCAGGGAATATTGTGATGCAGAGAGCAAATCCTGCTTTCACTAGTTCATTCTGCATCATGTACAGTATAGCTCTCAGGATAGCAGATGCTATTCATCTTTCAACAGACAGTTTTATCCAGCATGGATTACAGTGTTCTGGACTCAGGCGTAATAGTTGAGTTTTCAACAGATCTAGCAAATCCAAAAACCTTGAGGAAACATAGCCGGTTGAGTTTCTGGCTATAAATAATTTCGGCTTTGGAATTGATAGTGCCACGCTGTGACAACTGAGAAACATAGAGGCCATAAAGCTTGATTGGTGGTATGACGTTGTGTTGTGGTGGAGGTGGGGCTGGGATGTGACTGCGTAAATGAAACCTACAGTGTAGAGTAAGGTGACCAGATATCCGAGACAAAAAAATCGGGGACATAATCCCAAAGATGTGGGAAAAACGGGGACATTTTCAATTTGACTTAGCCTGGGTGTTCCCATCCTGCGTAGTGCGGTGATGTCATTCACACTGCTAAGGCAGTCTGGAAACTACCACCCAAATTTTCGCCTGATGTTGGCGACCAATTTCAGAACAGGGGAGAAAGCAAGACCATGATGAGCTATGCACAGATGCATTTGATAGACATCTGGGGCGCCCAATGAATGGATCTGGGCATTTTTTCAAATACGAGAAAATGAACGTCTGGTTGACTACCAATCTGATTGAAATACATACAAGTTTTATCTTCAAAAAACGGGGACAGTTTTTCAGTATTTTCCCGGGGACAGGCAACCAAAAACGGAGACTGTCCCCTGAAAACGGGGCCGTCTGGTCACCCTAACCTAGAGAAGAGAGAGCTGACAGAGCTGATTATGGAGACATCCCGGTGACCAGCTGAGGCTCCGGCACTTTCCGAAGCAGAACACTCGTATCCTTGGATACCTGAGAGCACACACCTGGTTATAATTGTGTGCCCAGGTGACCAAGCACAACGCATCTCCTCACTCCTGATGAGATCTCTGTGTGTGTATGTGTGTGTGTGGAGGGAGGTGGGAGGTGTGTGTGTGTGGTGGAGTGGAGGGTGGGGGGTTGGAGAGCGTGCTGAGCAGGTTGGCCACCAGACACTAGGAAAACACTGGCCAGGGCTCCAGAGAAGGGCGAACGCCTCTGGTATCCCCACCGAGGTCTTGTTAGCGTGTCCCACTGGCTGCCCAGACTTTTCCACGCTACATGCCTCTCGGCCTGCTGACCTCAGATGTCCTTTGCTGGAAACCGAAAGGGTGGGGGGGACGTGGGGGGGGGGGTGCTGTCGGTAATGCACGTGTGGCGAACCCGTTTCTCTCTCGAGTCGGAGGGGCCGAGACACTAATGTGAAATGTGCAACCATATCTTTTATGGATCCTGGCTGGGGTGTCGTCTCCCCGCCCCGTCCAAGTCTCGCTGAGCCCGAGAGCAAAGCAAAGGATTTAAAGCGCTCTTTAAAAAGAACTTCCTCAAAGCACAGGCGAAAAAGAAAGATGCTGAGCGTTTGCGTCTCCTACATCCAACTGTGAAGGTGTGTTTTATTGTTGCGCCTTAATGCACAGCTCTTAAACCTAACTAGTTCTTTGGTGAGATCATTTGATTTCAATTTGTGTGATGATGCCACCATTCATACGCGGGGGCATAGCCTGCTCCGGTTAATCAAAGATGTTTGAAACGGCTATAAAACTGCTTCCTTGGCAGTCTGAGCTGGGACCAAGAACTGGTGCGGCAGAATCCAAAATCATTTGTTCATTAAGTAAAAAAAAAATAATAATAATAATAAACATGCTGAGATCAGCACTAATATATTTTTCTCTGTTTCGTTTTTTCGTTTTTTTTTTGTTCTGTTTGACTTCAAGATTAATCGAATAATGAGAGAGAACAACAACTATAAAATGAAGGTCCAAGTTCTACATCCAATGGAAAATGTCGATTCATTCCAGCCCTTCTGTTCCAACTCTGGCGCAAAAAAGAGAGTGAGAGAGAAAAAGAAAGGGAAGGGGGAGAGAGAGAGAGAGGGAGAGAGAGAGAGAGAGCTACCCTGGTGCTCGTCCAGAGAATGGGCATTATTAAGGAATGTTTCAGCAAAAACTCCAACATTTACAGTGCCACAGTCCACTGTGTGTGTGTGTGTGTGTGTGTGTGTGTGTGCGTGCGTGCGTGTGTGTGTATGTGTGTGTGTGTGTGAGAGAGAGAGAGAGAGAGAGAGAGAGAGAGAGAGAGAGAGAGAGTGAGTGTGTGTGTGTGTGGACTTTAATGTATATTTCTCAGTGTGTGTGTGTGTGGGGGGGGGGTGAGAGAGAGAGAGAGAGTACCCTGTACCCCCCACCCCACCCCCAACCATTTTTGAAAAACATTGTAGTTAGACCCTTTTCAGGAGGATATATTCCACATCTCAGCAGTATCTCTGCTTGCTTTGTGCAGTTATCTCTACCAGAATAGTTTTCATCAAAATCACATTTCACATTTGGAAGGAAGACAACTTGAAAAGGTGGTGGGGCAGGGAGGCGATTAAACTCATACAGTATGTTCTTATCAGGGATACATTCATTTGCATTGCTCCTCTCTGTGCAGGACATCTTCTAACAACGTTTTGACAGAGGACAGGAGACTTGGCCCAGAAATAGGGCTGAGAATGATCACTCATCTCATGCACTATTAAAAGGTCCAATGCTGCTTTCTAACCCATAATACTTTTCAACACATTCAGCGTAATTCTCAGGTATTCGCTAACGCTAGTTGTTCGTCTAGTGTGCGCCCGTAAAAATCACTGTTGTGTGTGTATATCTTGCTCTGGAAATGGAAACAATCAAAGTGGCTCAGTCTGAGCCCAGCATACGCTACTCCAGCCAATCAATACGTTTCTTCAAGAGCATGAAAAGAAGCAGTGACCAGTGGCTGTTGAACACAAATATCAATCTTTTTGAGTTGAGAAACCTCAATAATGTAAAATCAGATGTGTCAAATATGTCTTCACCACTTCATTATAAAACGATGTATAATGTGGCTATTGAGTTTCTAAGAGCACTTCCCAATCAGAAGTACTGCATTTTTCTCAGCCACATACAATATGTCATCTGTTGTATATTTAATTTATTCTTTATTTCTCGGGTGACTTCCACTAACATTCAAACCACTTTTCTGAGGGAAAGCTGGAATGAACACACACAAACACACACGCGCACGCACGCACGCACGCACGCACGCACGCACGCACGCACGCACACACACACACACACACACACACACACACACACACACACACACACACACACACACACACACACACACACACACACACACAGCAGGTCTATACATTAAACATGTTGTGCTGATTCAGTATGACTTAAAGTGATATGCTATAAACTGAAAAAAAAAACTTCACCTGTCCCACTTTAATTTGCTGTGATCTTTGCCGTCTCCATAATCTCCCTGTCTTGGATTCAAAGAATGCCCTAATTATAGCCATTTAACAGAACTTTGTGACATCTTTTGATGTATTATTACTGTCCATCCCAATTAGTTGTGCACTTGTCAACCTCATTTGCCAGTGGGCCCACCATAACACTAACTGCAGCATGTGCTGGTTTTGTGTGGTCTGTTACATGTAGTAAAATGGCAAAGGTGAGAATGTCATTAGCTCTTTACACTTGATTTCAGTGAGTGTGCAAGTCTTCTCTAAGAATGTAGTGTGAACTGTTTTTAGATGGCCTCAATCCCTTATCTTTTTGGAGTCCAGGTGACATTTGATTAAAAAAAAAAATGTAACTAACTCTGTAATTGTTACGAACAATGATCATGAGACTTGTAGGGATGCAGCAAGACGTGTGTCTTTTTGTATGGCTGTCAGCAGGTCTTTTCCAGAGACTAGACTACTATCAAGCTACTGTAACCTAGGCTATGATGGCTGCCTCTCTGCCTGACCTTAGAGTTCTGGTGACAGACATGGCCCAAGAGGGCAAGGTAAACTGTGGCTTAAGCTGCACAGACACTACAGAGCACACAGTTCTCAGTGGCCTTTTCCACACGTTTGAGACTTCAGTATTTTTTTTCAGCAGTGCATGTGGTCTAATTATCTAGAACAAAACTGCAGATGCATGTGTACAGATAGTTTTATATTATCCTACAGTGACCTCTGGTGTTTGGAATTGATTTGGTTCTTAGTTATTTTATGTTTTTTCTTTTACATTTTTAAAGAAGCTATTTTACTGTAAATGGTGCAGCTCAACCTCCTTATGACTTTCAAGATAAATTATGTTGAAGCAGAACCTGTTTCTGAACATTTCTAGCTTACAGGTTTTGCCTGGTATTCCCTGAAATCAGTGTCAGATTGTAGGGAAGACACCTATAGGCTACTTGCTACTAGATGAAGGTGTCAGTTAATCTAATTTGGGAACATATCAATTTGATCTAGTACTACATACACCAAACATTCCAGTTTAGGGCCAATGTATCCTCATTCAATTTACTGTTTGGGAGACAGTTATTCTTGATTCTTGGAGATGTTAACAGGCGCGATAATTCAAACCCCCCCATGTTATTTTCTCATAAGAAAAATCGCAGGTTACCGGATCTCAAAGATGGCTGCTTTTTTGTAGGTGAACTTCAGAGGTCTATTACCCTGTAGACTTTCTTTCTGTTTGCTTTTGATCATCTGCCACCTCTTTTCATGTTGTGGTCTACGAGCCGGCCATACCAGGAACAAGACCGTTCTATCTCCACAATAGGCCTATCCAGCTTGTCCATAACTCACTCCATCACATTTGCATTGGCCAACAATGGACAACAGTACCTTCTCACCTCAGGCCATGTTTCTCATGCTTGTTTTGGTATTCAAACGCAATGGGGAAAGCTGGTAACAATGTGGACCTCTGTGGGACTGCCCCAAGCCCAAGTAAAACCACAACGGCACAATGTCCCTGCGTAGCCACAAGCAAGACAGACAAGCCTACAGATCCAGTTCAGAACAGGAAACAGGCTTTCCTGGAAGCTTCTGGAGGGATGCCAACTCCCCCATGTCACTGTCTTGCTATTGGAAATGGATAGACATGAGGGCTACTGCAGAGCGTGGCCTCAGCCCTGATGCTTTTGGACACGATCATATCTTATATCAGAAATATGGTGGATATCTGACAAGTGTGTGGAGTGACTGCACTCATATGACTCTATCCAGAGCCGGAGTGGGGCACCAAATATTTCAGTGGGGTGATGGTGGTATATTGGGTTGATGGGAGTGTGATCTAACGTGTCCTGATTCCTATTTTAGGGTAGACATCATCACCATCATTGTCATCATCATCATCATCATCGTCATCAACATCAACCAATGTTTATTCAGGGGAAATTGATAGAGCTCTAAGCTCGTTTACAACGTCGATTTACAAACAAAAGTACATCAAACAAAAACAATGCGCTGGGCGGAGTGACATGACACTCAGCACAATTATTTAAGATAATTAAAATGTATAATAATAAGAATAATAAGAATAATATTCTTTTTTTACAGTTACAGAAGACATTTAACAACTCGGGCTAATAGCAACATGGCAACAATTGTTGCTAATTTGGCCATAATCTTGGGTCAGGTGCTCTTTAACATCCAACCCGGCCAAAAGGCTTTATGGCCTGTGCAGACTACGCGATTTTAGCCCGATTTTGCCACGATTGTGTCGTCGCCGTCAATTTCCATTGTCGTGTCCGAATACAGTGATCCCTCGTTTATCGCGGCCGGGGGTTACGTTCCAAAAATTATAAGTGAAATCCGCAAAGAAGCAGCTTTTATTTATTGATTTATTTATTTTACAATATTAGCCTATAGATGTTTGAAGGCCATGGGCGGCGGGTGGTCCTAACGTTTTTGGAAAGGCTGCCTGACCAACTTTACACAGTGCACACCCCCCCACGAAAATATTTAGCAATATTGGACAATATTTGTCCGTTTCTCGGTTTTAGGTCCGTGCATTGGTCAGCAAAAAAGTAGCATACATAGCATAACAACATCCACATACAATCACAACAATTCAGTGACCTACTCATGGACAGCATTGCACAGCACTATAAAGGCTAAGTTACGTTTTCTAGCCTACCGTCTGGCATTAAACTAGTCTAACGTTCTGACCTTGTTATTGCTCATCTGGATTAGCTTTGCTGCCTCCGTCCTCCACCCTGTCTGTTTTCTTTGTTTAAAAGAACTTGCTATATCCATGATGAGTATCAAGTTAGTGAATTAACTTCACATTGTGCTGATAACCGTATACAGTATAGCCAAGTAAATGAAAACAACAAGTAGGCAAGCCTAATAGCGCGCCTGCGTGCGTAATCTCTACTGCTCAAACAAAATGAGTGCGCGTGGATATAGCTCTGCATTAAGTTAATTTTGATAACGTGTTGACTGACTTTATTTAAAGTAGAAAATTGTAAATAGCCTAATGTCAGGCAGCTAATGGGATGCTGTGCATAGTTGGGAAGGTATGGTACTGTAGGTCGATTTGGTGTGAATACACACACATGGGAAATTTTCTCTCGTTGAGTAGGCCTAGCCTGATGATAGATACGGACGTACACCTGCAAAAGTGCCTGATGATAATGATCAACAGTGAGAACGTGCCGCAGCTACATCTGCTTTATTCTGAAATTATCTATAATAAATTGGCCTATGCAAAAAAAAAAAAAAAAAAGCACTAGAAAAAAATCCGCGATACCAATAGCGGAGCGAGTGGGGGGGCAGGGGGGGCGGTCGCTCCGGGCCCACGGGTGCAGGCAGGGGGCCCACCTTTGGCCAAATCTATCTTGCTGAATTGTTGTATTTAACGATGCTTAGATGTACTGATTGCTGATGCTACTAAAGATGCCGCTGGTCCGTAGAGTGCCCTCACAATGGGAGCCCGTCTGTCATGCCCTTAAACACTGCATATAGCCCGCAACAGGCATTTCCCCTCTCACGCTACACTGGCGTGTTTTAAAAGCGAAACTGATGCACGACCTGTCTGGGTTTTCTGAGGTAGCCTAGGCTACAGGTTGCATTTACAGAAAATCACAGAAAATCAAGTGAGTTAGCAAGATCTATATACTGTACCTATTTAGAGTCTGGAGCATATGCGTGGCAACAGCTGTCAGTTCGCATCGTAGTAGGCTGCGCCGATGAACATAAACGGTTAAAAAAAAAAGTTCTGATAGCCTGGAAAGCCTCGCTATATCCGCACACGGAACATGTCAATGTCAATGTTGCTGTAAACACACGAAATAGGTAGGCTACAACTTCAATAGAGACAGAAGATAGGCTAGGTTGGCAGGAGATTGCCTAGGCCTACCTGTAACTCCTCAAATTATGCCCACTTTATTTCGGCTAATTAGGCTCTGCATACGTGCGTTTTATTGTGAGACATGCGTTTCATTTGGAACGGAGCGGCATGCCATCAAAAGCAGAACATTTTTGGTTTGTTTTGGGGTCTAATTTACTCTTACACTGTTTGATTATATTGCTTTATGTTTGGACTGATGGCCAATGCAATAAGGGGGTATTTGATGGTTCACTAATTATGTTTCATGATGTTGAAACACTGTCGGGATTTCCACCGCTGTTTACGCACAAGGCAGTCAATTCATTCAACGTGCGCTGTGTTGGTTAAGTTATTGCGCAGCCAAGAAATACAAATCCCGGCCATAACTTGAGATACAGTACGGTATGGCTACCTCTGTCACCAACACTTAGTGTCAGCGGAGTTCCTGCCTCGGTGTATTGCCTAATCTTGTCAAAAAAAAAAAAAAAAAACAATAAGCCTAAACGGGCAAGCGTAGTGAAATTAAACTGTGAGAGTTTTGACCGGTAGTTTAGCCTACACAAACAATCTTGAATCGACATGAAAGAAAACAACATGCCCCAGCCAATAAGCACAACATGAATGGCTTAAATAAAAACATGATGTTGGGATAAACAAAAACATGATGTTGGGATAAACACCGAGTAGCTGGCAGGTGTACGGCCGTACGCATTGCGCATTGCTCAACAACGAGAGAAAATGTCCCATGTGCGTGTGTGTGTATTCATACAAAATTGGCCTACCATAACTTCTCAATACAGCACAGTATCCCATTAACTGCATGACATAGGCTACAATTTTCTGCAAAGTTAGTGAACACGTTAGGCTATCAAAGTCAGAAGTAGCCGGTCTATATTCACATAATGTGTTTGAGCAGCAGAGACAAAAGGTTACGCACGCACGCAGCCTCGCAAGACTAGGCCTATTTGTTGTTGCTTTTTACGCGGCGATAGGCCTATTTGCTGTTTTATCGCCATATACTGTTAAGCTAATTTACTAACTTAAGACTCATCATGGATGTAAACAACGAAAACAGAAAGGATGGAGGCAGCAAAGCTAGAGGCGTTATTTCAGATGGGCAAGAACAAGGTAGGGAATGGGTGTGCTTGTCAGAACGTTCATTACCTGTTTAAAGCTATGTTAGTATAGTAGTTTAGTACTCTAAGGCTACTTTTTAACGGACCATGCACGAACCTAACCGTGGAAAGGACAAATATTGTCAGCGCTTTGAAAGTCTTGTTGCGCGCGCGCACGCACGCACGCACGCACGCGGGGGGAGGGGGGGGGGCCCACAATAGGTCATCGCCCCGTCTAGAGTGAACCATTAGCTCCGCCCCTGCGCGATACATAGTATGAACCGCGATATAGCAAGGGATCACTGTATTCAAAATTAGGGAATGACGTTCAAAGGAGAAAGCGTCTTGTAATGTGACATGTTTGACGACCCGCGATTTATTGTCGTTACGATCAAAAGTCTAGCATGTCAGAATTTTTAGGGCATCCTCTACAACTCCCGTGTTGACACTGACACTGTGATGACACACGACGAGAAGGCTGCGATAGACGATCTTGTAATGTGGCCACTCTTGCGGCCAAGAAGTGGCAAGATGTTGTGGTTCTCTGATCGCCCAGTCTGACATGGTCAATCGTAAAAGTTAATCGTGAAAGACAAAAAAAGTCTGCACAGGCCAGAAGCACGCCAGGAGGAACCAAACAGTAGTGTGACATCCTCTTGGCTGCTGCTGCAACCATTTACAAATAAGATCTTTCCAGTTATGTATATAAAGTACTAAAATGTGTCTCTGTGTGTTTTTTGTTTTTGAGAGAGAGAGAGAATGAGTGAGAGAGAGAAAGACAGAAATAAACAGTGTGTGTGTGTGTGTGTGTGTGTGTGTGTGAAAGTTATTCAATGTCTCTCTGAACACGGGTGTGCGTGTTTGTTTGGGGGGTGTGGCGTTTGTTTGAATAAAGGACCTCAGGCAGGTTGAACACATGAAGTGCAATAACAGGCAACAGGCACCAGGCACCCAAACCACTCACAAGGGGTCACCTTCTCAGAGACAACAAGCTAGCGTAACCAGAAGGGGCGACAACAGAGGAGCAACTTCAGAGTCAGACAGGGTAAGACCCAGTTCATTCATCTTAATTAAAGCAGCACTTCTTACTTTTATTTTGTATTCTTCTTACTTTTATTTTCTTACTCTTTGTGTGACATACACCAGACTCTGATTGTTGTTGTAATTATTATTGTTAGTTATTATTGTTGTTGCGGCTATTGTTGTCATTGTAGTAGAGCATACTTCGTACTTCCTATTTGTACAGAGAGGTACAGTACTGTACCTCTGTGACCACCACCACCTGTCTGCTACCTGTGGGTGGTCAACATTCAAAATGAAGGCGTTTCAAAATGGCACTAAAAACAAGTTTATATATCATGAGTTTTTGGTAAATGAACAAAATATAATTGTTGCCAAAGAAAAGGTCACGCACACTAATATTTCGTTAGACCGTTTTTATCTTTGATTACGGCACACATTCGCTGTGGCATCGTATGGATGATGGGAGATTCGGACCACTGTGCAGTCTTCTCCGGCACATCCCAATGCAGATTCTCAGTGGGGTTAAGGTCAGGACTCTGTGGTGGCCAATCCATGTGTGAAAATTATGCCTCATGCTCCCTAAACAATTGAGTGAAGAGGCATTTATTTCCCTGGTTTGGCTGAAAAAACACCCCATAATCACAGCCTAATGGAGCAGTATCATACTTCAATTCTGACAAGTATGGCAATGTAAGACTAGTGTATTTATGTCCATTTAAATGAATGATAAACTGTAATATGATTGCAATAGGATTGCATAGCACTAGGATAATCTATGAATATTTACAACTTTTGACAATATTTTGAAGTAAAAAAAAAACAAAAAAAACATTATTTACGCGTTTATTTGTACTTTTGCCCTTTTGTCCTCATTTCGGGTAAAACAAAAAGGGCAAAAATGAGGACGCATGAGAGAGGTCCGGACAAAGGGCTCGAAAACCGGACTGTCTTCCCGAAATCTGGACGTATGGTCAACCTAGGAGTGCTTGCTGTGGAGCCAAGGCATGGCCAATGCGTGCCTACAGTATACTGTAATATGAGCCACACCGGAGACCTCTAGGTTGACCCTTGTGTTGACCCCAGATATGGATGAGGCATGGTTTTCCAAGGCAGGACAAGTCTGTAAGGAGGATATGGAAGGCTTTTTATTTTCCAAGTCAGACTACACTATGACAAGATTACCACAATATCATCACTTCATATTCAAACACAGTTGAATTTGGTCACAGGTTTTTAAGTAGATGTCAGGGCATAACCGAAAGCTTAATTTAATTAATCTCTAAAAGATTTGTAATTACATAAAAACATGTTTTTATAAGAACAATAGGATTTTACAGCATTTTCCATGATTGTGCATTGTTGCTAGGCTGGGTAAACCCTGCCTGATTTGCCAGCGATTTGCATTTCGCCCTGCAGCTCAGGCTGGAAACCTGCACAGCATGTATCTCTCCTGCTTCCTGTCCACGTTTGCTGGAACCAATCACAAACTAGCTTATCTACCAGGCGCATCTGGATTGTTGGTCTGATTGGTTGAAGGACTATCCAAGCGTCATTTGAACTATGCCCACTGATCACGCCTCTTGTGCAGTAGAAATAAAGTGCAGACTCCCCAGACTAATGTTCAATCTTACAAGATTGAGCTTGATATGGTGATAGCCAGGTTACATTGTTGCCATATTCTGTATATACTGTATAAACAATTTACCACTACAAATTTTTTTGGCAGAGACTATTTGCACCCGGGTGTAAATAATGAACATTACTATTTACACCCGGGTGCAAATAATCAACATTACTATTTACACCCGGGTGTAAATAGTGTAATAATCAACAATACTATTTACACCCGGGTGTAAATAGTGTAATAATCAACAATACTATTTACACCCGATGTCTAACATCCATGTTCTCTGTCAATAGGCCTGTGTATTTACCAGCTCTACAGTAGGCTAGGCCTAATAGTTTTGAACAGTTTTTAGCTGTTTTGCCATGTCTGGGTTACTTGGAAGTGATTATACAAATATTAGGGTAATGAGTGGTCATGTGGTAGCTTCATCAAAGACAAGCTACTTTAAAGAGTTGTTTTCTGAGTTGTCTTCCAGGCAGCGCTGCCACTGTTGACTTAAAAACACTTAATCCTACTCCTAACCTTAACCCTAACCTTAACCTAACCTTAACCCTAACCTTAACCTAACCTTAACCCTAACCTTAACCTTAACCCACGTCTAAGCGCCTTCCAGGCAGCGTTGGGGGCTCAAAGTCAAAACACAACCTTTCTAACAACTACTGAAGCCTACTTCTACTTAACTCTACTCATAACTGAAATAAAACCAGTAAATCTTTGACAGGTTCAAAAAGCACAAACTCTTATTTGCCGCGAGGTAACGTCATCTAAGAAAAAAGAAGTCATGGTGCGTCCTTTGGCAGGCAAAAAAAAAAGAAAAATAATCTGTGGTTCGAACCCAGCACCTCGAGCATTGTAAATTAGTCACTTTGCCGCTGTACTGCGCCCCGTTGAAGAAGAAGGCGAGAATACTAATTATTGACTCACTTGTTGGGGTTGCTAGGTAACGGTAAACAAAACAAAAAGATCGTGTTTCTTGATTGTGCTTGCAAACGGACGGCTTTACCCGTTCACTGAATAAAGTTTGTGGAAATTTAGCACCACTTTCCCATCTCAAATATAGTTTTAATAATCCTAACTTGTTAGATTTAGGTAGGCCATCTCCTGCCAAGATGGTCCCGCTATGTTGGATAGCACGCATTTCCGGTTTGGGTGCAAATAAGAAAATGCCTCCATTCCACTATTTACACCCGGGTGCAAATAATCACTCCGAATTTTTTTCCTCCCAAAATGTCCTTTATTTACACCATTCAGAATGTTTTATGTTCATGCTGTTATTTAGTGTTGTCCTATGTCATTTAGTGCATTATGGTGGTTTGTTATATTCTGGGTTATTTATGTTTTGTTTGTTAAGTTGATGTGGAAAGAAGTGGCTGCTATACCACTAGACTGCTGTACACTTAAGATGGCAGGCATGACTCTGCTTCTCGTTTCTACACTGCTGCTCTCAGGTCAGTCTACCCTCTAGAATTATTGCCACCATGGATAGAGTTGACTAAAGACAGGTATAAAAGATATATTTTGCTGATTTATAAAATCCAACTTTGAAGGCGAGTAAATACTGTATATCCTGAGGAAAAAGGAAAATCTCGAGATATACAGTATTTAAAAAAAAAATAAAAAAAACGTATTTGCCACAATATTTGATAATATTAATCATATTTGCTCCTCTTTTGTCACAGGTCTTTGCGGTCTCTCCTCCTCAGTTCCTCAGTCACGTCAGTTCCATGTGGTGAAGGAATATAAGATGTGGGCAGAAGCTCAGCAGTACTGCAGAGAGAAGTTCACTGACCTCGCCACCATAGATGGCATGTCAGAGAATGAGGTGGTGAAGAGCTTGATGCATGATGCTGGTGTCGATCTAGCTTGGATTGGGCTGAAGAGGGGAAGCCGTAATAAATGGCAATGGTCTCTGGCTGACGGGGATTTCTATAGCCAGAATGAAGAGTTCAGGAACTGGGCTTCAGGCCAACCAGTTGGACAATGTGTGGATCAGAGATTGGGAGGAATTTGGTACGCTAACGAATGCAGTAAGATCATGCCCTTCATCTGCTATGATGGTGAGAAAAATATTCATTCACTCTTTGCAGGTCAATAAACCAGTTGGTGACGATTTCAGGTGCACTCACTCACATTAGATCAGTTCAGACTCTCTTGTCCAATGGCCTGTTAATTGCTTCAATTTGTGCCAATAGTGGGTTCATGCTGTTTTGCACAAGCCTAAAATGTTTAGCCGACTGTGTAATTTGTCAGCTACTGTATGATGAAATTCGGTAATATGTTCCACGCATGAAGCTTACGACTATGACTCTACACGCCCCCTGTTGCACGTCATGTTTTAATTTGCTGGTCCTGCCTCGTGCCCCCCCCCCCCCCCCCACAAAAAAATGCGGACTCATGGAACAGGCTGGCAAATTTTCACCTCGTTTTTAGACACATAATGCGGCTCTAACAGCGAATTTTGTGTGTTTCGGTGCAAAGGGTTATAGAATCAGGCAGCCAAACTGTGTGTTTGTTACACTCACACTAGTTCAGACTATAAAGCTGCACTGATTGTAATGGCCCAATGTATTACCATACCAACAGCGGCAAACTCCACACATGTGCTGCTTACTGAGAGAAAGAACTGGGCAGATGCTCAGAGATACTGCAGAGAGAACCATACAGACCTGACCAGTGTGAGGAATCAGGCAGAGAATGACCAGATAAAGAAAGTCAGAGGATCTGTTTTGAGTGCATGGGTTGGCCTGTTCAGTGATGCCTGGGAGTGGTCAGGTGGCAGCAATTCCTCATTTCGCCACTGGACAACTGGAGAACCCAATTATGGCAAAGCGGATGCGTGGTGCACTGCAATTACGTCCAGTGGTCAGTGGAATGATGAAGCCTGTGTGTTTTCCAGGAATTTCATCTGCTATGATGGTGAGTCTTTTTTTCAATTTGATTATTTTCCTCGTTTACTGGTGTTATCATCTCCTTTGCTTGTAGCTTCAACTATTTAATGTAGAAAGTTTGTTCAAAGATTGTAATGTATGTATAACCTGAAAAGGACACTTGAGCAATGTGTTTTTTAAATTCAATTTTGTTAACTAGCCTATGTAACCTTGCCTTAATGAGAGAATAATATCCCGCCAAGGGTAGACAACTGAATGACTAAACAGAGGCTGAGTTTACCAAAATACAAACAAATAGATTTTATTTACCAATACTGTTGTTTCAAGGTTCCAGACTTTTTTTTCTCTCTTATAGGTTACACAGTAACAGGCATCCCACATAAACATTTAACATTTAAAAGAAAACTAGATGTACCGCAAGGCGAAACAAAATATGACCGCCGCTCAGTCCTGCACATCTCTCTGCAAAAAAAATCGCGCTTGCCAATTTGTTTCCATCTTATACTCCATCCCCTACTGCAACTTTCATGTATGTAGGCCTAAATGAGTGTGTGCATGTGTGCGCTTGCTTTTGTGTATGTGTGCTTCTCTGTCGGTGAGTTTTCGCTTGTGAGTGTGTGTGGTGGGGGTAATAGACCTCTGAAGTTCGCCTACAAAAAAGCCACCATCTTTGGCTCAAATAAGGAGATCCGGTAGATTTTTTCTATGGGAAAATAACATGGTGATTTTCAATTATCGCACCTGTTAAACTCTCGCGGGGATGATGACATTGGAAATGCAGACATTTTTCACTACACAGTTTTGTCCACTGCCGTCTAGTGGATACCGTCGGAGAATGTCTAATAAGGGGAGAAGGACCACTAGCGAAATACTTCCGCATGGTACTGCAACTAGAGGGCGATCGCGAGCAAGTGATGAATGAATGGGTAGCAATGGAGCTGAACCCCCCAGTACCACATTTCTCGTTATATAATTTTTTCTCCTAAAATTGCATTAATGCATGCGATGCAGGATAACTTGACTTGACAATCAGCTGACCAATACAATTTTCAATATGTGTTGTTATTCCTAAAAACCCTTTCAAAGTTTTCATGTCACGTGACACAAGCGAACCACTTTACGGCCATAGACCTAAAAGAAGGTTCAGCTTCACGACGGTCGTAATCGGTCGCGATTGTCGCGAGCATCCATGAGCTAAATGCTAGCATGTTACAGGGAAAACGGCCCATCCTATGAAAAGCAGAAAGGACATGAGTGACTTTTTATTTCATTTCCAGTGGAAAACCTATACTCAGGTAGCTACTACGACAATGTACATTAAGAAATGAAGTTGTCAACTGTGAAAAAAACGAGTTCTAGCCGCTTAGCCCCATAGACCACAATTCATTTATCACTTGCTCGGCAACGCCCCTAGCGGAATTTCAACAGATTGCATGAACAATCCGGTACAATGGAGTTAATAGGAAGTGGACCGGCTCTGCCTAAAGGGGCTCTGATACCGTGATCTTCGGTAGGTGAAGACGGCACACTTTGATCTTTGCTACCCCAGAGCTAACTTACAATGCAACTTGCCATAGGCAGTTAGCTTCAATTAACTCCCGGATCTCCTTATATGGGCAAAGATGGCAGCTTTGGATCCTTTTTGTAGGCGAACTTCAGAGGTCTATGGGATGTGTGTGTCTGCCTCTGCTTGCCTAGCCCGGCTCCGCCTTCCTACTTCCGCTCAGTTGTCATTTACCTTCAGTACCTCGTCTGGGTCTGTGGTATATTCGTGGGGTTTTCTCAAGACAAAAATGTGCAGGTCCAATTAGCGAACAGAGGGACTAGCTTAGAACATAGACCTCTGAAGTTCGCCTACAAAAAAGCTACCATCTTTGCCCAAATAAGGAGATCCGGTATCTTGAGATTTTTTCTATGGGAAAATAACATGGGGATTTTTGCTACACAGTTTTGTCCACTGCCGTCTAGTGGATACTGTGATCTCCGGTAGGTGAAGACGGCACACTTTGATCTTTGCTACCCCAGAGCTAACTTACAATGCAACTTGCCATAGGCAGTTAGCTTCAATTAACTCCCGGATCTCCTTATATGGGCAAAGATGGCAGCTCCTTTTTGTAGGCGAACTTCAGAGGTCTATGACCAGGGGGTCAGGATTTGGAGGGTTAGCTTCAGCCAGTTAGCATGTCATTTGGCCGCCGACATCTTTGAAAAAATGGCGTTCCATGGTTGTACCATATCCGGCACCAGCGCATGCACAAGACAGCTCATTCACGAGCTGTCTCAGCTCATGCACGAGTTTCGATTTCGGCACGAGCGTCCTCGCGCGTCCATGCTGATAACGCATTCTAGAAGACATAAATAAAATTACTGACTACTAGGATTAAAAGTTACCGATACTTGATGCCTGTGGATTATCATTATACCAGGCTTTGTGAATAAAAGAAAAAAGCAAATGTCGTTCTAATAGGTTACTATTATTTGCATTAGACTATGTATGAGTTGGCAAGGTATGATAAGACATTCTAGGAAATGCGAAGAAATTCTCTAACTCGCTGTCGTGTAGGCTAGGCTATGGAAACTATTTTAAAACGCTCAGCTGCAGACCTGTAGCCTAGTTCATAACAACGCAGCGTTGGGGGTCACAGCCTACAGTAGATAACGGCAAAAGTTTCCGACAGTGACAGCAGACTTAAAATGCATGCTGCTCGAAACATAACACATGGATGCGCGCTTCTACCGGTAAGCCTATAATATGCGTTGTCTTCATTTCGTCTGTCTACAAATGTAGGTTTAAACTGCAAATTCACACTGGGTGCAGCACAAATAGCATATCTGGTATCCACACGTTTCTTACATCCCATGTCTACTTATTAAGAGTCATTTTCGTCGGGTAGACAGCCTATTGCGCACATAACGGCTACAGTCAGTTCAAAGCATTTACTGTGGGGATCATATTTATGTGTATGCTAAGTAAATTCTTGCTCAATATTGACTCGTCATGTTTATTATATCATGATATATGAATATCACATTATAGGATTTCGAGACAAGGGGCAAACTTCTCCACCACCATCCCAACTCAAATAATTAAATACATTTGCGCCTGTAACGATAGGAGCGCGTTCACGAACACCTTCTCTCACTCTCCAATCTTCATCAACGATGTACCTATGTTGTCTCGTTGTAACGTGGAACCTAATTGGCTCATTCTAGCTGGTGACGGAAATGGACACCCATGGAACGCCATTTTCTCAAAGATGGCTGCGGCCAATTTCACACTTTTTTGGCTGAAGTAGCTAGCCTAGCATCGGCCATTGAAATGAATGGGGGCGGGACTTAGTCCCTCTCTCCAGTTCTTATAATACCTCCATGTCTATGACCCATTACTTTAGGGAACAAGTGGAAGTGCAAATTTCCCCTAAATCCACCCTAACATTATAGTGGGCTCCGATGCAGGCTTAAAACGAAGTGGAAGATGAAAGCAAAAGCAAAACTTAACTCCGCTATAAGTATATTTTTCGCAAATGAGCATGCTAAAATTTCGAAATATGTTGGAATATGTTAGTTTGAACACACTTGTTTCTGTTTGTCAAGTTTTGAACACTAATGTTAGAAAATATATTACAAAGCTGAAGATGTTCATGATATCTTCCGAGTGTTCGAGAGTCTGCCCATCAAATAAACATCTGATCTGGGTAGTTTTGATAATATACAGGATGTTCGTTCCGGTGTTCACATGAACAGGAATATTCCGAGCTTATCCAGAGATTAATCAGACATACTGTAGATAAACCAACACAGCCCGGGCAACAGGCAATACAACTAATGTGACCGGCATTTTCGTGACTGAAAACAGTAGGTTCACCGGTAAAGGCATCGACGCTGCGCGTGATGTAGGGGAGCACGTTCGCTACGTTCACAACACGAATTTGCATATTAACCCCCACTTCCCTCGTCCAGGGGGACAGTCAAAACCATAGACAGTAAAAGATATGGATAGAGCTATCACGTAGACGGCAGCAGAGACCGAGGAAGCAAATTTCAACGGTTTTTTTAGGTCTTCTTATTCCGTCATAGGTCTCCTGCGCAGGCTCAGATGTCGTACATGTGACGTAGGCACGTAGTCTGACCGAGTCTGACCTATGGCGACGCTTTACTCTCGCTGGACGCATGCGCCTTTAACACTTTAGCATTGACTTTCGAAAAACGTTAATTACTCAGCCGATAAGACAGTTACGAGATTATTATGTCAATTTCACAATGTAGTATGTACCCCGACAATAGAAAATGTTCATATAAAGGCTTAAAACGCTTCAGCTCTAACGTAATTTGATGTCAAAGTGGCGCTTACGCCCCATAGGATTCAATGGAATGGCCAGCTAGCCACGGTCTTCTCGTTAGCATGGCGGCCGCCATACTGTCTACACTCTCAGAACGTTCGCTGCCCCCTTGGTCAAAACCAGGGGGTCAGGATTTGGAGGTTAGCTTCAGCCAGTTAGCATGGCATTTGGCCGCCGACATCTTTGCGTTACATGGTTGCAACGTCCGGCACCAGTTTTTGCATGCTGATTGGTAGATGACAACTCGTGCACGAGTTTGGTGTTGAGTGCGACTGTGCGAGCATCCTCGCGCGTCCATGTTAATTATGCATTCTAAAAGATGATATACTGTATATAAAATGAAACTACTGATACTTATACAACAATTGGGTTCTAAAAAGCTGTTTCTTTGTTTCTGATTGGCCGAGACGTTCCATGAGTTGAAATATCCCACGATAATCCACTCGGACTTTTCACAGCTAATAATAAATCACTCCGCGATACAATGTCAAGTTGTGAAGTGTAAAACGAACTGTAACGTTGCATCCAAGCTGAAATACAGACGCTCAGAACGTAGAATATGACGGAGGTGGATATTAGCTAGTTGGATGGCATGTAGGCTAAGTAAAATAGTGATGTTTCAAAGCTAAAAACATGTCCTAACCAGACGCAATGCGAGCTAACGTTTATTGCTTGACAACGGGAGAGATAGAACTAACGACTGGCTTTTGGCCATAGCAACGTGCTTTTAGAACTAACGACTGGCCTTTGGCCATAGCAACCATCCATTTAGAACTAGTAACGGCAGTTTGTCCTGCAAGTAATAGAAATTTGTGGCGGAGACAAGTAGTTCTACAAACAAGACAGTTTTAGCGATCTAAACGTTTACATTATAATGGGAAATTAGCGCAAAAAACAAGTGGTAGAATTGTTGTATAAAAGCAATATAGCACTCGTGGTCGTGGGTTGTTGCTGGATATTCCCACGGGTGTTGTTGCCTGCGCCACTCGGCCTCCGGCCTCGAGGCTACGGCCGAACAACACCCGTGGGAATATCCAGCAACAACCCACTCCCACTCGTGCTATATTGCTTAATTGACTTAATGCCTGTGGATTCGACTGTTGTACCAGGCTTTGTGGTAAATAAAAGAAAAAAGCAAATGTTGTCATAATAGGTTATTATTGGCATTAGCCTATGTATGGGTTGGCAAGGTATGAAGACGATACATTCTTTAATCACAAAGAAAATTGGTGTCTTTAGCGGTTTGATTTTTACTCATTTTTTTAATTAAGGCAATTGCCTGATGATTTTATATTTAAGCAATATAGCACGAATGGGAGTGGGTTGTTGCTGGATATAGGGAGGGAAAGTGAAAACCAGCGCCCCAAGTGGTTGCGTTCCTATCGAAGAGCAGCTCCAATGTTAAGTCCCATAGACCGACTTTTCAAAAAAATACTACGCAGCTATACCAGCGATCTTATCCACCAAAAATATTTTTCAGTCGGCATACTGTAATAATCTACTAACTGTGAAAATATCAGACTCTATTTCGCCTTATTTAAAAAAAACGTAATTGCTCGTTTCATTTCATAAATGGACTACAACTTCAAGTGACGTGACACCCTTCGACGACGTTACTCACCTAGCATGGTTTGTTTATTAGCCTGTTAGCTAGTTGGTTAGTTAGTAGACAATCACACTTACTGCCAGCTCTTGTGTGAGTAGGAGCACAACACAAGTTATCCCAACATAAAGGTAATTACCACGCGGTTTACATCGCTCTCTGTTATTACAAAAATATGATAAGCAAGTTAAGCAAATTGACGTTTTGATCAGTTGGAGATGGAGCGCCCAAACTGGTGACGTCAAATGCTACTGTAGCTAGCTACTGTAGTTCGTTATCACCATGTTACAAACAAACTCAAAACAATTAAACTGATCCTAAAAAATAAAGTATGACCACTAGAAGCAATAGAGCTGACCATGGATAGCATATTGAAGGCATTTAACTAACTTCCGATCGTGGGCCGAGATATATTTTTTCTAAAAGAAAATCCCATCCTCTCCCGCTAGCCTCTAGGAACGCAACCACCAGGTGGCGATGAGATTACTTTCCCTCCCTATTCCCACGGGTATTGTTCGGCCGTAGCCTCGAGGCCGGAGGCCGAGTGGCGCAGGCAACAACACCCGTGGGAATATCCAGCAACAACCCACGACCACGAGTGCTATATTGCTTTTATACAACAATTCTACCACTTGGTTTTTTGTTTTTTTTTTTGCGCTAATTTCCCATTATAATGTAAACGTTTAAATCGCTAAAACTGTCTTGTTTGTAGAACTACTTCTCTCCGCCACAAATTTCTATTAAGGCCAATTCACACCAAAGATTCCCGACGCGACGCGACCGTCGCAGAAAGGAGTCGCAGCGGTGTGAATTAAAAGTTGCACGTCGTCGCAAGCAGTTGCAAGCCGTCGCAAAGGATTCAACATGTCTAATCGCAGTCGCAAGGTTTTAGAACACTTTTACATCGCAATCATTGTGACACCTGACCGTCTGTATTCTTATTATTACAGCTAGGCTATCCCAGAGCCATAAATCCTAAAAGTTGGTTTCCTTATTCACTTGCTCTGTGTTCCTGATTAGGCTACGTAATTTGCAACAAACTGACAACATCAGGGCTGGCAAGTTTCATGAAATGACAAGACGGTCGGCGACGAAATTGTTTTTTGACGGATGGATTAGTTATTGCAGTCAGTCAATCAGAGTTGCTTGAACTAAGGAAAGACAAGGACCACAGTTTATGATCCTGAAAATAATAACAGCTTACTGAAAAGGGGGAAAATAAGCGTAAAGTAGCCTAGGCTAGCCTAGACTATGGCGTGTTGTGTGAGAATTGGGTCAAATTGCGTGACTGTCACCGCTCAAAGCATCTAGGCAGCCAGCCCTGGGACAACATTATGGCTACACCGCACAACCTCCTATGGATTATCCATTGCTGCTACATCATCCAGGCTCCACGGATTTCAGGTAGGCAGATGATTAATCATTGACAATGTAGCCAATGTAGGTGGCTTGCATAGAATTGTAACATCGCATGCAGGATCCGCGTGAGTGTTTTAGTGAAACTTCTAACATTTGAAATATAACGTTATTACCGTTGAAGTTTAGCACTGACAACACTATTGCTATTAATGATGGCGGACTTTTGGACAGAGGAGAGAGAGGACAAAATGATCACTCTATTTGAAGAGCATCCCTGTCTTTACAACGTAACTCAAAAGGCTTATTCTAACAGAGTCTCGAAAACTACCGCTATAAGGCATATAGCAAACGCCATTGGTGCAGACCGTGAGTAACGTTAGCCTATCCTAGCCTATCTACTAACTAGCCCCCTCAACTGAATTCGAGTTATGTTACTTGTAATGTTATTGTTGCAGTTGATTAGATTGGGTTGTTGTTATAGCAGATTATTAGCTGATACTTTTATCCAAACTGTTTTTCTGACGACGAACGTCAATGTTAACAACTGCAGTTCAAAAGGAGAGCCTACTGATAACAATGGGCTCCTCCTCCTCCAATTTAAAGAAGCACATTTGAAAAACTGCCAGTCTTCTGACTACTTGTCTTTTTCCAGCTGGAAAAAGCTGGATAAACTTTAAAATCTAAAAAATTCAGACTGTCTCTGATTATTATTAACATTTACTTGTATTTTTACTTTCATTACCTGAGCACATTTAATTGAACATTACTTGTCATGCTTAAGTGCAAGACATTTCAGATAGCCTACTTTAAGACTTTAACTCAAGTAGGCCTAACATTTCAGTTGGTGACTTGAACTTTTACCAAAGTCATTTTTTGGTAGGGTACCCATACAGTACTTGTACTTGAGTTTGATTTTCCAGTAGCCTACTCTACACAACACTGGCTGGAGCTCATGGAATTTTTACAATCTAACGGTAGGCCTATATGTTTTGTTACAGCAAAGGAAGTCAACAAAAAGCTGCACTCTCTGCGAACGCAGTACCTAAGGTACTCGAAGCTAGCGCCATCTGGGAGTGCAGGGGGGAGGACAAACCGGCAGGGATGGATCCTGCAGAGACTGGCCTTCCTGGGACCTTTTATCAAGAAGAGGCAGTCCATCTCCAACATGGATGAAAAAGTAAGATTTATTAGGCTATAATTCCACTGACAAGGGTATAGCCCCTGGACCATTGACATAATCACATATGACATCCCTGTTCCTCTTTGCCACATCTGTTCCATTTGTGACCCTGGGCAAAGCAGCCTGGGCAAGACGGCCTTCTCTAGGTGTCCCATGGGCACTGGCTATGGGAGACAGATGGAAACAGTCGAAAAAGGCATTCAACCCCTTGAAAGTTAGCATTATTATGTGATATACAAAATTGTCTGTTGCATTTACCTAGATCTGTAGGGGGGTCATTGGCATTCTTTGCCCTCAAAAAGTTGTGTAAGACACAGCAGCACAACACCAATTTGTCTACTGTGGCCGGGGTCAAGTTGATTGTTGTTAGAAAGACTCTCCAACGATTTGCTAATATGCCAAAGGCATTTTCCACAACTCGCCTGGCCTTCGACAGCCGATAGTTAAAAACACGCTGTTCCCGAGATAGACCTCTGTTGGCGTACGGCTTGAGGATGTACTCCTTCAGAGGGAAAGCCTCATCTGCCACCATAGCAAAGGGAGCCACCTGATCTGTCCCTGGCAGTGGTTGCGGGTCTGGCAGACTGGCTGTCCTCCTCTCTAAGGCTTCCTGCAGGGAGCAGCCTCTAAAAACTCCCCCATCAGAAACCCTTCCATTACATCCTACATCTATGTACAGAAATCTGTACTGGCTGTCTACAAGGGCCATCAGCACAATGGAAAAATTGTGTTTGTAGTTGTAGAAAGTAGAGCCAGAGGAGGGTGGAGGTCTTATGCTTATGTGCTTCCCATCTAAAGCTCCTATGCAATTAGGAAATGCACAATTTGCTTGGAAGCCTTTGGCTACATTTATCCACTCCTCTTGTGTACTTGGACACTGAAACATAAAAATAAAAATATTTGTTTTGTTCGCACAAAATACACTTTGAATTGCTTTAGTATGAGATGAGACTTTCAAGATGGTGTTGTTTGTAGTGTTAGTGATATGTAGCTAGTAATGGGTCTGTTCATACGGAATTGTGCACAAGCCTGCTCAGCTGACTACTTGTGATTAGATCACCCAAGATGCATTCTTTAAACAAATGTAAACAGGCCCTAATTGTATCCACGTTTTAATCAGTTATCAATTATCACTATTTTCTTATGTGTTTATTTACTCCTACAGGATGATGAATGTGAAATCGATGTTGAGGAATTAACCGACGAAGAGGAAGAGATCACAGTGGTGGAATCGTGCTCGAATGCAAAGGTGAAGCGGGCGAAAAAGCCAGGCCCAGAGCAGAACCTTCTCTGCACAGTGGAGAAATACATCAACAAAGTTGCAGAGCAGCCGGAGGATGACGATGTTACAGCCTTCAGCAAAAATATCGAAAAAAAAATGAGGCGTCTCACAGATTTGAATATTAGATACGAATTAGAGAGGCAAATTGAGGAGCTTTGCTACCAGGCTCTGATGAGGGACCGCGCAAGACAGGCGTGTCCCCCTCCTCCAGACTATCAATACTACAACCTATAGGCTAATGTATATTATTTATTTGTTGTCAAAATTAAATGAGATTTGTTCAAATGATAAAGTGTCTCTGTTTTCTTTAAACATTTAAAGCAAGTAGGGGTTATAATGGAGTAGATAAGTTGATTCTCATGGTAAGTAGCAGGCTATATGAATGATAAGCATACCATTTCTTATGTCAATTGTTGTACTAGAGTGCCATCTACTGGGTGCAATTGGTAGTTAATCTGAAATACGGGAGTAGTTTCCTGTTCAACGTCACATGTGTGAAATGGAAGTACTACTGATTTCACGTTCGTTCAGTGTCTCCTGAAACATCGTTTTTTCTGTGATAATGCCTGTAAGTACGATTGTTTTCAATGCATATTATGTTACATTAACACGTAATAAGGCATTTATAGTGTTCTGCTGAAATGATTTTGTTACCTAATGGCTGCTAATGATGTTGTTACCTAATGGCTGCTAACTTTGTAGTTTCAGCTAAAGTGTTTGCGCTCAAGTGAGCAGGGCTGGTGTAGGCTAAGTAATTTACACGTTAAAAAAGGTTAATAGTGGTTATAAATGGTTTTTAGCTTTGTGGCTCGAGTTGGACGAAAATAGTTGTAGCCTAGTCTAAAGCTGATGATGGACTAGACCAGTGTTTTTCAACCTTTTTTGAGCCAAGGCACACTTTTTTCCTTGAAAAAATCCTGAGGCACACCACCAGCCGGAAATGTTAAATAAAATGAAATTTTATGGAAAATGAAATTAAATAAAAATCTGTAGCCCGCATTAATGATATCAAGTCATTCTTGTCAAAGTGTCTTGAATAGGAATCAAATGAACACAAAAGAAATGATTTCTATTTACTCTTTTTTAGACCACTTTGATGAAATTGGATAATTTCCCACGGCACACCTAACAATGTGTCACGGCACACTAGTGTGCCACGGCACAGTGGTTGAAAAACACTGGACTAGACAGTTAGAACATGGGCAGCTGTTTGAGCAATGTTTAGTAGCCTGCAACTCATCTTGTGTGTAGGCTTATGTTGACTGCCAGGATATAGCATAGCCTATGTGAATGTTTATGTTAATGCAAAACAAATTAGGCCTGTAGGCCTACTACAATCCATACCTTCATGTACTCTTCTTTTAAGACATTGTAAATTGCTGAGCAGGTTTCTGGTACTATTTCAGCAACTGTTGAATGGCCAACTCGAAAGAAGTATGCCAGATCTTGGTAACTCTGTCCTGTAAATGAAAAGTTTTGCTAGCCTACTTAAAAGTACTTGACATTGACAACCATTTTCACCAGTAGCCTAATTACTTTGAGCGTATTTGATATGCATTTAGTCAACAGCATTTTTTTCTGACAGCTTAACATTAGCCTAACCTGTGGCCAAGAAACGTAATGTAATCATTAATCGTTCCCTTGGCGAGATGCAATCGCGGTAGTTCGTGTTTTGTCTTCTAATTATGGGTGAAATTAAATCGGCAAGGTGGTAAAACTCTTCCGTTGTTAGACGAGTGAAATTTAAAAAGGCAGGCTTGTCTCCGCTTTCCAGCTCTCTGCACAGTGTAGCACAGGCCCCTAATGTCTCCCGACATCGTATCCACGCCCGGGACCATCTGCGTTTTTTTGCCTTTCGATTATTTTTTTGGTTGTTTGTTATTATTGTGGCCGCAATAACGGTCAACAAATTAGCTACAATGTTGGCATCCATCTTTTATGAGAACAAGGCTCGACAACCGTTGTAATGAACGATTCTAGAACAGTTCTAGAATCTTTGATTCTAGATTCTAGAACAGTTCTAGAATCTTTGGTTGTAATCTGTTGCAAGCAGTCGCAGTGGTCTGAACCACCCTGTTTTTGTTGCAGCAAGTTGCGTGTTTATAGAATGTTGCAGCTCGTCTCGTCTCGTCTCGTCGGGACGCTTTGGTCTGAACCCTACTTTAGGCTACTTGCGGGACAAACTGCCGTTACTAGTTCTAAATGGATGGTTGCTATGGCCAAAGGCCAGTCGTTAGTTCTAAAAGCACGTTGCTATGGCCAAAAGCCAGTCGTTAGTTCTATCTCTCCCGTTGTCAAGCAATAAACGTTAGCTCGCATTGCGTCTGGTTAGGACATGCTTTTAGCTTTGAAACATCACTATTTTGCTTAGCCTACATGCCATCCAACTAGCTAATATCCACCTCTGTCATATTCTACGTTCTGAGCGTCTGTATTTCAGATTGGATGCAACGTGACAGTTCGTTTTACACTTCACAACTTGACATTGTATCGCGGAGTGATTTATTATTAGCTGTGAAAAGTCCGAGTGGATTATCGTGGGATATTTCAACTCATGGAACGTCTCTCGGCCAATCAGAAACAAAGAAACAGCTTCTTAGAACCCAATTGTTGTATAATCCTCTTTTTAGGCAACATTAGCATGCATCAAATACATGTTCTCCCCACTGTATATTTAGAAGAAAAGCATACTTCTATGTGTTGTTTTGTGTTTGTATTGCTATTGAATCCAAGAATGATGTCTAAATGCTAAAAGATCTCTGTCAGTGGCCAAAACCACCATACCCACCACCACCACCACCATCACTACTACGACCAGCAGGTCTCCCAGCACCTACAGCACCAGAAGGGTGTCTACCAGTGAGAGTATGTCCCCAACCACAGATGCAGACGCTTCAAGCTCCAGCAGTGAGCCAGTCTCTTCTACTCTACATTCACTGAGCACTGACAGACAGAGCTTGGGGACAAACGGCACCACTTCTTCAGCCACTACAAACCACACTACACCTTCACATAATCACACAACAGGTGAGTTCAGCAGCGGCAATGGCAGACCAACCACTTCTATGCAGACTGATTGTTTGACTTGATTCTATTCTTAGGGATATCACAAAAACTAGATGCACCGCATAGCGGTACACAATATGACCTCCACAAAAATTAAGTATGCTTGTCAACTTTCCTGTATCTCCTGTTTGTGCAATTTGTATATGTCTCCTACTCTTGCAGCTCGTGTATATATAAATGAATGTGTGCATGTGAGTTTGCCTTTGTGTATAAGAGTGTGTGTTTGTGTGTGTGTGTGTGTGTGTATGTGTGTGTACGTGCATTGCATACGCATGTGTGGAATCTGTGTATGTGTGTGTGAGTGACTCATTCTTAACCAGCAACCCTTCGCTCAATAGCATCATCTGCAGCCGGATAGGTGTACTGTACAGTCACTAAATGTACACAAATTGATTTATTTTATAGTCCCCCTTTGATGAAATTCCACAACACTTGGCATACTCCCAGAGGATATCAGGTTAATCATACACATGAAATTTGGTGCAGCTCATAACATGTAATCTGAAGATAGGGGCGATTAACCCTCTGGAGTCTAAATCCCCCCCTGAAAAACTATTCCAAACACACATCTCAATCTCCGCTAGTTCTTGTCCTAGAAACATATAGGTGACACCATTAGACAACCTTAATCAACTAGTTTTCAAATACATAATGGAGAATGTGTCAATGGCACTCTGTAAAAACAATAAAAGAAAATCCCAGGATTTCAGTCCGCTCACCTGCAGCAGGCCAATTCAAAAAGCCCATTCAACTTACAGTAATTTGCATTTGAAAGAGACACTCACTAAGTGACACAGACTGACTTTTTTTCCAATTTGTAGTAAAACTACATAACATTTTACTTATATGGAGCCAACACCGTTGTTTTCAAGGTACAAACTTCTAAAGCTATTTTATATAGTGTGTGTGTGTTTTACCTTTGAAAATTGTTTTTAATAGTTGTGTTTGCACTGAATTATAATAAAAAGGAATTTAATTACATCCACTTTACTCTCATAATTATTCTGGAGGACCTCTAGAATATAACCATATGTGCCACTTTTGCATAGGTGTTTGTAGTTAGATGAAAAACTTAAAAAGGCCCCGGACCTCCAAGTGTTAAAGCAATATAATAATGCATTTTCATTTTTTACAATGGGGGTGCAAATCGCAAATGACTGGTTTTAAGCTAAAGGCTGGCTTACATTGCACGATTTTGGTCTGTTTTAACAGTCGCCGACTACTTTTCCAAAATCTTTTTCTAGTTTTGCCGTTACGACAATATCAAACATGTTTGATATTATCGTAAGTCTTTTCAGTCGTGGCTCATGCAAATAGTGACGTGAACATTAAAAACCAATAGTGACCTCGGTCGACGAACATGAAAACGGAAGGGGCAAAATAGGCGACAGCTGTAGCCTGTATGATTATTTGTTATTTCATTTCTTATAATTTATTAGTCGGCTATTCTACGTGACAGAACAACTCTATATCTGTTAGTGATGTCACACTATCAAACAATGCTGCAGAAACGCGAAAAAATTACTTTGATATGAGTAGCCTATCATGTGAGTTCCTGTTGATGATGACGTATAGCCTAGTGCACGATGGAAATAATTTGAAGGAATCTAGCAGCAGTCTTGTAAATAGTGACCACAGTCTTTGCAAAATCCTAATCTGAGACTGACCTGTGACTAGTCTGTGACTAAAAACTCAATGAATTGTCTTTAGATGTGAGAGGGTCTGAGACTCTAGTCTTTCAAAAATCTTTTCCAAATCTTTGCAAAGTCTGGCAATGTAAGGTAGGCTTAAGTTGCGGGCTCTTGAGACCAACATACCATAAACATTTCGTCATCCTCGGTGTAACGGTTCAGGTAGTTATTTAGGATTAAACTGCCATTTTTGGGTTTCGGGGGAGGCCAGCGCGGGGGTGGAGTGGCCCCCTGGGACCAACATTTTTTTTCCGTAGAAGTCTACTGAGGCTACATGCCCACCAAGTTTCATGTGCCCCGGTCTTATGGTGTCCTGGGAACCGTTGACCAAAAATTCAGGAAGTAGCTGACAGGGAATAAGAAATAGAAGGGAAAAAAAAGACTTTGACAATCACGATATGACCGCTACGCTAGCGGCGGTCATAATAACAAAAGGGCATTTCCCACCCTAGTGGCAGGAGAGGGGAACACCACACAAAGGGGAGGAGCAGCTCTCGATGGCCACTGCTAAGAAATGGTTACGGGTATTAGGCCAATATGCGGATGGGGGGCCCTAAATTGAAATCTTTCATGAGGACCAAGACTTCTGCCCGTGCATCTGGGTTGTACAGACAGTCAGTGATCAGGATCTATCTATCTATCTATCTATCTATCTATCTATCTCAAATACTGTACTGAAACATGTTGATGTGTGTGTTGCCATGTTCAGCTGCGGTGAAGAGGCAGATGGTGAGAGTGGAGGTTCAGACGGACTCTCAGGTGAACATGGAGGACCCTGCCATGCTGCAGGCCTTCCTACAGCAGGTGAGTCAGACCTGTACATTTACTGTAGCGCTGGGATGGTCACCACAGAAAAAATGAAAACAATCCTGTGATACTTTGGCCTGCACCTGTGTGCACATAGTGTGTTGTGTAATGTAATGTCGGGACATGTTGACAAATGACATTTTAAGAAGGGCTTGTGTGAATACTAAATTATGTGTATTGGCTGCATTGTGTGTAAACCGAAGCACAGTGTTCTATGCAAATAATTCAAAACGTACTGTATGCATCACAGCTGTTAATTAACCGCAGTGGGAAATTACAGCCCAAAGGATCAGAATCACATTGTGCTTAATCAAGATCAATAAAGAAAATAAATGCTGCATGTTTAGCCTGACCATTTATATTGACCTCATAGCTGAAGAAATTGAGCAAAATCAGTGTTTAAAACTAGAAATGTGCATCTCCGTGGAGGAGCTGCAAGAGTGGGCTTGCTCACCAGGGGGCAGTGATGTAAACGCCTGAACAGTTCCCCATTCATTTCAATGGGGAAACGCCTCTGGTGGAGCATGGCGGAACTACAAGGGTCTAAAAACGGAAATACCGGAAAAACGACAACCGGCAGCCATCCGACATTAACAAGCAACCTACATCGGATCGGGTCTGATTTTTTAGTGTTTGAACTGCGTCGATAGCTCAAACGCTCTAGGAGAAGAGGCGTTCTCAAAAAACGGGCAAAGAAGAACAATAGATGGGCTTGCCTTGCAGCAAGCCCACTAACTAGGCTAGTCTGTAAATTACTGTAACATTTGTGAGCTGCTCTGAGGAAACACATACGTGAGGAAATTAATTCCTGCCCTAGAACTGAAGTGATCCACAGGTCAGCACTCTAAAAGAACCGGACATGTGGTTTCCGTGTGAACAGTCCATGGTGCAAAGTGGTTCTGAATAACTCGGGTTCTGTTCCCTAGATTCAGCAGAGACTGAGGGAGAGGGGGATGCCAGCAGACGCCAAGCTGACCTGGATGAGACAACCAGATGGAAAGGTCTTCCAAGAGAAGAATGACGAGAAATAAGAGAGAGGAGATTTAAAACACATTCTGCTCTTCAGAGAGATGTAAATGCCAATTGCACACACAATTAAACAGTAAACTGAGTGATAAGAATGTCAAGCTTGTTCTTTTCTAAGACAAAAAATGCCTGTCTGACTCAGTGGTCAGAATCGTGTGTAATCATAAAATCTGTAACACGGTCTCTTGTTTCAGTTCTTTTCTGTCTGGTTACATTCCATTGCTGAAGAATTGTTATGCTACTGCAACTTCATAGTCGACCATACTGTATGGTCATTCCGTGTCAAATCACCCAATTTCAGCTACATTTGGAAAGTGACCCTCTCCAAAAAAAAATCTGAAAAAAATCACAGCTGTTTGTAGACTAAACCTATGCATGTTTTTTCATGCAATGATACTCTCTCACTTATCATACTGTATTACTGTATGGGGCCTAGCCTCCCAGACAACCGTCAAACCAGTTACATCATTATACAAACAGGCACTGAAAATAATGGACCAGAAACCAGTAACATCACATCACTGTTTAATTCTACAAAAATATAAGTTATTAAGTTGACAGTTTTATTAAGTTTTCTTTTCTGAAATTAATTTTCAAATGCGCAAATAATTTGGCGCCCTCTGTACTCTGTCCATTTGTCACGAAATCAAAGGCAAGGAGTGTGGCCACAAGGGGAGCAGTGGGTGGTAACTGCATGGTAGAGGGGCGCAAAACCTCATTTGGCCAGTCATGTTTTTCAGTAATAGGAACCCGCTTTTGGAACGACTTACCAATAGAATTAAAAACACAAACTGAACTGAAAACATTTAGCAGTAAGGTAAAACACTGGCTGAAAGTAAATCAGGGTTGCGACCACTAGGACGCACATGCACACGTACACACACTCTATTGTCTATGTTTTACTGTACTGTCTGTTGATGCCTGGCTGTTCGCATAGGTGAGAGTTTGCAGGCGGTTGGGTATCTGGGGACTGTGTCTTATGTAATGTGATGTCTGGGTTGTGGTGTGTGTGTGTGTGTGGCTGTCCATATAAGTGAGAGTATGTGGGCAGCTGGGTGTCTGGGGGTTGTGTTATGTGACTTACTGGTTGTGATGCTCCTATGTATGTTGTGGTTCTGTTGTGTATGGTCAACACTAAAATTACCCTTGAGCTTTTGTTGGTCTATATGTGTATAGAGAGGTGTTTGCACACGTATACTACACTTTTCAGATTATTTTGAGACTACAACATGGTTTTTAGAAAGGTCTGACCAGGGACTGGGGTTGCAAATTAGCCAACTGGCTAGAAACCTTTTATGTAACACAGACATTGTTATGGCATTGACTGTGACTGTGATAGCTATGTATGTAATGTGCGCTGCATTGTTCCTAACAAACTAATAAATAAAAAATAAAAATAAAAAAATGCATAAATAGTATAACTGGATCACGAATGGTTTAAAAACTACAGCCCTTTGAAGCTTCAAGTCATTTTAAGCATTGTGGTGAACAATCCTTTTTGTTCAACTTGCAACATTACTGGCTCTTTTGGTATTGCACACACAGTGAAATTATGTGAATGGAAGCACATGTTCCCATTGAATAAAAAAAAAATCCAGTTAGATCAGAGGCATCTTGTGTAATTTCCCCTCGGTAAAGCTCTGAAAATGGCTATACATTCATTATGTGAAAAGAGATCACTTTTGAAGGCTTCTCATTCAAAAAGTATGTGCCACAAATTTATCAGATTTTTTCCCCACTCTATATGGTCAAGGTCATGTCCATGCATCAACTTTGGTTGTAATCATTATCCTAGTCAGAGCATTTCGTTTTAATTGGGCTTGATTTTCAAAAAGCCCATTTTCGTCCTCATTTCACCATGTGGCCAGTTAACAGGATTTTTTTACATTTTACCATGTATCATTCTGTGTGTGAGGATCATCTGTCCAAAATTTGGGCTTGTTGCTGAGTTTCTTTGAGATACGATGTTTGGAAAATATTCTCTATAAATCCACTGAACTTGCATTGGATCTGCAGGACTACTTGCACCACATGGGGTGCTCTTTTAATACAATGGAAGAGTAAGAGAGTCACTTGTTTGCTGCACATATCCAATCTAAACACACATTTTATCATTCATAGTTGAATTGTTCCAAGTAATTATTGCAACATAAAACATACTACTCATACATTTTATTTAGAGAAAATAAACAGATCAAGCAAATTAATTAATTAAATTTCAATCACTGAAAGAATGTTTACTTTGAAAATGAAAAGCCCAGCAGACATGATTCTCAGGTCATCAGCTTTATTACTTTGCAGAGTGGACAAGCATGTAGTGGCTTTGGGTGGAGTGGCAGTCGGGTATTGAAGCTCAGACAATATAATTGGCACATTTGCAAGTCGCAGGACACCAGGGAGCCACATGTTCGTCGTCGCAACCCCATCGGGTTTTGAGCTTCGGGCATTCGTCATACTGGTCAAAGTAGGGACAGGGGTTGGCTAGAGGCGGGAGAGGGGGAGACAGAATAGGCACGTTCAAGTTCAACCCCATCTGACCTCTTGCAGCAGCGAGGTCTGCCGGTGACCGCAGGGGAGGGGACACAAACGCTGCTATGAAGTTGCACACTCTACTTCAAGTAGTCTAGACATGACAAAACATGAGGCACAGGCCCTTGTGGATATGAAGAGGCATCTAAACACCTGCACATACGTCAGGGATGTAAAAGCCAATTAGGGCAAAGTCCTGACGTCATGAAGGCAGGGTCTAGGCTCCGCAGTACCTCGAGAGGTGCTACACTGCTGCACAGCAGAAGCCTTGCCCCGCCTTGCTCCCGCGATAAGTTGAGGCCATGTGATAGACTGCAGAGTCGTAAACACACCCATCTAGACCATCGTGGACAGATTTTTAACCACGTGCATCTTGTGCTGCGCAGTTCTGCGCCATCACAAACTCGTCTATTGTGTCAGAGGGGTGGAGAGGACGGCAGATCAGCCCCAATCTATGGCTAAATTTGATTTAATAATGACAAGAGCATCAGCACAAACATTGGTGTTGAACAAAAGCACATGATGGCTTTAGTTCATGCACAAGACACTTTGACTGCTCATTAAGAAACATTGCCAGTCAGGGCCCAAGACTGGGATAATGGGCATGGTGAACTGTAATGACTAGAGGGAGGAAGACAGGGAGAAACATAACTGGGACTTACTGCACAGATTGTCTTCACAGGATTTTTTACAGTCCCCACAGGCAGTGCCACTCTTGTAGGGTCTGGTGTCCTGAAAGGCCGTCATCCTAGCCAACATAAAAGAGTGGGAGAGCTGCCAAATTGTTGTCTTAACACAATGAAAAGACAAATATATCCATTTGTTGTACATTGGGTTAGGGGTGTCATCATAACAATTTATACATGGAAAGCAATGGGTGGGGGGTCCATATGGATGTATAAATAGATATGTAGATAGATGTAGAATATAGATATGAAGTTCAAAGGAAAAAAGGGTTAGCAGAGGCACTTTGAGATTTTTATGAATATAAAAAGCCTTTAATAGTTCATGGCAAGGATAATTTAAAGGCCCATGTGCTTTTAAATTATCCTTGCCATGAACTATTAAAGGCTTTTTATATTCATAAAAATCTCAAAGTGCCTCTGCTAACACTTTTTTCCTTTGGATTCTAACCTCACCCGTAGCGGAAGAGCACCTGAGTAGATTTATAGACTCCTGAGCGCCCTAAGCCCTTTTGTGTCTTCATAGATATGAAGTTCTCTGCATGTTCTGCTTTGTGCTCTGATCTGACATACAGTAGCATGTGTCCGTGCAATCATGGCGGGCAGAGTGGTGGGCCGTACTCACGATGGACAGTAATGGCAGACGTAGAAATACTTGGAGCCTGGGCAGGAAGCCCTGCCACAGCCTAGCTGGTCTGACCTGTACGCCACAACCTGAGGGGTGAGAGAAATGAAGTTGGATGGAAGGAGACTGAAGACAGGAAGTGAGGTGTTACTGTGGCGATGGTGGCTATGCCGTCTCAAGAGGACGGATGGATGGCAATAGTGGTGATGTATGCAAATGAGGCAGGAAGTTTCCCCTTCCTATTTGAGAAGACTCAAAGTTATGTAATGGAGTTTGTGTACGCACGCGCGCTTGTGTGCGTACCTGGGTGTAATGTCCTACTGTGGCACCGTTGATGGACCCTGTACCAAACTTGAAGTCCTTCACCTCATCATACCAAGTCTGGATAGCGTTGCTCCAGGAGTTATTATTGCTGGCCATGTACAGGTTCTCACCACAAGGACGCCCTGTAAGCCCCCCCCGTCAGAGAGACGGCAAGAACAGGGAGGGCAGTGACGTGAGAGGGAGCAAGAAAAGGGTCCTATAAGGTCCCTAAAATCTGTGATGCCTACTGATAACCCAGTGATAAAGATGAGTAGAGCTACTGGTAAGAGAGAAAGATGGGAAGCTTAGCCATGCTGAAGTGTGTAACATGGTATAGAGCTAAGGAGGGTTTAAATCTTCTAGAAGCAGAAGTGGGGTCAGTTATGGCTTTCAAATTCCCAAGGGCTCCTCCCAAACTTTGCTTATAAAGGGATCATTTTATAGATCTAAATTATTTAACATAATGACACAAGTAAACATGACTGTCTCCTGCATGTCTGCATGTAGGTCTCCATGTTGGCATGTACAGTATATGTGGGGGGTGTGCCTGTACTAAGTGTGTACACTGAAGAAAAAAAAAAAATTGTCAAGGCCAAAAAAAAAAAACCCACATGTATTGTAGTATGCAAGTTAAAACGTTGAAACAGGACAACTTGACTGATTGAATGAGTGTCAGACAGGAGAAAGAGAATAAATGAGTCCTACCGTTGATCTCCCTTGCGCTGGGGTCACTGTGTTCGAAGGAGCAAGTGTCAGCCCACCTCTGTGCGTTGGTAGCAGCCTCGGAATTCCACCTCTGGGAGACGGGGAAAGGGGGAGGGAAAAAAAAAAAAAAAACAACCCACACATTTGAACCTCAATCTTCCTAAATGGACTGGTTAGTCTGATGGTGCTAGTCAAGAACTGAACAGGTGGTGATAGCAACAGGAGCAAAAGCAGAGCAAGTGCAAGTGCTGTGCAAAAAAATAGCACACATAATGGAAGCTAATGTTTCAGCATATACACTCTGCTTCTGCTGTGCTTCCATTGTAGCCTGCCCGTTACTTGAGTGTAGTCATTTATTTATCCAACCTTACGGATTTAACACAGTTAATTTAGGAGAGAGTGGGGTGTACGATCACCATACTAAGCTCAATCTTTTAAGATAGAAAATCAGTAAGGGGAGTCTACGGAGTGTTATTTCTTACTATTATTATTTCTACTGCACAAGAGGCATGATCAATGGGCATAGTTCAAATGACTTCGCACACTTGGATAATCTTTCAACCAATCAGACCAACGATGTGTGCGTCTTTTGGATAAACTAGTTTGTGATTGGACCCAAAGGCTGTGGACAGGACGCAGAGGAGAGATGTGCAGGTTTCCAGCCTGAGCTGCTGGGCGAAATCCAAAGTCGCCAGCAGGTCAGGCAGGGTTCACCCAGCCTAGAGGAAGAGGAGAGGGGGGGGGGGGGGGGGGGGTACCATCTTGAGCATGTTGCTTGCAGTGGGGCGCACTCTGCTCCTCAGTGTGTTGTGTTTGTTGATGATCTTCGACTGTTCTGCAACTAGTCAAATTCACACAATCATTTACAATGGCCTTATTTATGAAGGCTGCTATGCACTAGAAGGTTGCATAAACGGGGCTAAGATGTGTACTGTACATCTTTCAAAGCAAACATTGGGATTCTTTTGAAGGGGGTGCACTTAGTGAGTCACTAAGTAGTCTACAATTTACATGGACACCTGCACAGCATCCTTGACAAATATAACACATGTTGCCCAGTGTGCATTTGAACTTTTGAAGCAGGCTTGTGTCAAGCTACACTGTGCATACTGTAGGCCATCTCGTTACGTGTAGAACCTGCCAACTGAACAAAATGGAGATGCCGTGGTCAATGAGTATTGAACGGGGTAAATGTTTGTTTGGAAAGATAAAGATCTGACCATGTGTCAGACTTGAGCACTGTAAAATGCTATGTGCATTTGATTAACCCTTGCCCTCGTCATTTGACTTCAAACAAACCGCTACTGCTGCTGTGTGACATTGTGCACAAATAGTGTCTAGGAAAAGTGCATAAAAGTTTGTCCACACGCAAAAAAAATCCCAACTAGCTCAATTCCTTTTAGACGTGGCTAATGCAATGTATATGCCAACCACAGGATCAAAAATAGGGCCGCGCACCTTTGGTTGGGCTTATTGTCGAGGGCGGCTGTTGGCTTGTAGTTGTCGAGGGCGGCTGTTGGCTTGTAGTTGCCGAGGCATCTTCACTCAGCCCATCTGTAGGTGACAGAATAAATGTATTTCAGTATTTGGAATGGTATATGGGGACTTGCAAAACAATATACAGCTCTGGGGGAAAAAAGAGAAACCAATGAACACTTTTGAGGTCATCCTATGGTTACAGAGTGGCATCTGAACGAGTCGACTGCCATATTCAAATTTGCAGTGGACACACACACAAAAAATGACCCGATGTTTTTACCAGCATTTTCAGTTTGGGCAGGTGTTGTCTGGTTTTGGGGATTAGGAGTTGCAGTTACATCATCTTCACTTGGCCCATCTGTAGTTCACAAAATACATGTATGTCAGTGGGGTGGAAGGGTTGGCATGTGGGATGGTAGTCATGCACAACACACATGAAGCCAAAAATAACCGTCATTCACATAAGCTTATGTCACAGACCACCTGGGAAGTGCAAACATGGTTAAATCAACCAAAACTATCAGTTAACTTTCAAACAGGCACCATATCCTGGGGTAGACAATAGCAATATCACACACACACACACACACACACACACACACGATCATTTGGCACCTCCGATATGTTTAGTGTCCAATTCCATATCCCCATATGGATATGGAGTGAGAATCATCTTCACTTGAATCATCTTTTGGTTTACACATGGGGACATAGGCAAATCAAGGCTCAATGCTTTTTAACACACAAAATAATTCAGACTAGTAGAGACGAGACCTATACAAAACTTTACCAGTAACTTCAGGTTGTGCAGCAGCCGTCTGATTCTGGGGATAAGGTGTTGGAGTAGCTGATTGAACATCTTCACTTGCAGCACCTTGGAATTACATTCAAGTTTAGATATCAGTTCAACACAAACAACAAAAGAAAAGTAAAAAAAAAATAAAACAAAAAAGTAAAGTATATGCCCTTCCAAGTACAGAAATACTCACCATCAGGCCCAGTTTGGGTCTGGTTGTTGGGATTTGGTGTTGTAACGTCAACCACGCCGGCACCTCTCTTCATGACATCCCCCTTTGGAAGGCAGAAGACTGCACAAATGAGCAGAAGATATTAGGATTTAAACCAAGAGTTTTGAAAGACACAAATAGCTCATCCTGTGCACTACTGCATTTGCGATAGACCGCTAACGTTAACCGTGTTGTGATGGCATCTTCTGTTATACAATACAACTTCGTCACTGAATATTCATGGATTTCATCAGGTCCCTTTCCACAGGTGTCAAAAATCAAGCACCTTCATCAATGCAGAGTTTGCAGACTGCATGGTACTTGAACACGCCTGTGGAAAGGGACCTGATGGAAACCCATGTATAGTCTTCTCAATAACAATTAAAAAAAAACGGATAAATACTTCTTTATCGTAAAATACTGATTCCCTTGTACAGCGGTTCCCAAACGTTCCCCTCCACGGACCACCTCCTAAATCCTGACTCGGCTTGCGTAACCCCCAAACACATAAAAAGCACGCATTCTATTGACGCATTCCAGACATGTTTAATGAGCCGCCATTAAAAAAAAAAAAAAAAAAAGGTAGTGAAAATATAGTTTACAAACTATTCCTTTCATTTCATGTTTCCATATAATTATAACCCAATTCAAATGATTTGTTTACTTATTAGGCTAATTAATTAATTACAGAACATTCTAAATGTTTGACACCAGTCCGCGTTTAACCCAAGCCATTTTCATCTCGCTTACCACTGGTGGTAGACCAGTTTGGGGATCACTGACCAATCACTAACTATAAGCCTACTTGGTGTCACTAACCAAATAGGCTTATAGACACTAATCATATTGACAATAGCGGCAGATTTAAAAACACCTGACTATACTGGAAACGAATAAACAAGCCCACAGAGAGCCTTTCGTGCACGTAGCCTAGACAGCAAGATTAACTGCACTCACCATAACTGACACTAGCAATGAGAAACCAGGCTGAAACAGCATTTGCTAGTACTGCCATGTTGTTGTCCACGCTGGCTCACTAAACAACAATGGGAAAAGAAGGATGATCTCAAGCAGGCGTCATGGAGGATTATAAAGGCACGGCGCCCCATTCTCAATTAATTGATCATATGAGTGTCAGGTGTGCATGGTTTAGTGATGCATGCCAGTGTCCACTGATTCTCCCACCTGCTAGATTTTGCCGCAGCAAAATTGACTCATGATCAGCATTCATGGGTTTCATCAGGTCCCTTTGCACAGGTGTATTAATCAAGCACCATGCAGTCTGCATTGATAGTCAAGGAGCTTGATTTTATACACCTGTGGAAAGGGAATAACCCGGTTTTGCTCAGGGTAGCCTATTTAAACCCGCGTTTCCGCAGCTTTCTCGTGTTCAATGGCATGCTGAGAGGCCTTTTGACATCGGAGCGCAAATAATTCGAGCAATTCACCGAGAGAGATTGATAAGACCACGGCTCGACATTTTGATGAATTTTGGCTGAAGCGATATCGTTTTTCACGTTAAACTTTAATATATTTAAATAGGCCTATCCTTCTCCAGCCCTACGTTACCAATCGTCAACCTGCCTCAGTTCACTGCAAACTATTTGCATAGCTCTCCATTTATTTGCGAAGTGTAGTTTTCTGTACAGTATTTGAGATGCTGAGCATAGGGAAAGCTACGGTCTGCCAATCAGTGCGTAGAGTCTGTCTTGCGCTGGAGCGGTTATAGTGCGCGACTTCATCCTCTTTCCTGGCCACAACTCACGAGGGTCATTAAAATGGAGTTACACCAACTCGTCTCACAGGTCACTAATGCTTTAAGTGTCCCCAAGTGGCACGGAAATTATCCTTGCTGTTGACTTTTCATATGGGTATCACGATGATACCATTCGGTTACAATATTATGTCATTGGTGCATTGATGGTACAAGTGCCCCAGCCATATATGAGGCCGATTATGTGAACAGGAAAGGATATTACAGTATAAATGTTTAGGTATGCAGCCTATATTGGCCATTTCCAATATCTTCAAGATAGTTTGTTAATCGCTGTCGATTTTATCATTAGATGATATGATGCTTCGCACATGATTATACTAATGTGGAGGCAAAATTGCCTGGTTCGGTCTACGATGCCAGGATGTAATTTGAGCTACAGCCTACATTTCAACAGACTGCGTTGCATTATGAACATATCATAGACCTTATATAATTGATGTGCTTGTGCAAGATAGCTTAAAGTTTGTATTTGGTCGCAGCGCGATGGGTAGCTTCTTGGGGATCGAGGGTATCCATGCCTCCCGACGCTCATCACCCTGTACCCTAATCCCGCTCCTGGACCACATGCAACATTTAACCTGGCACACAACAGAACCCGCGATTGAAAACACATTTGGGATATTGAAGTCCAAATTGCAATGCCTACGTAGTATAAGAGTGTGTCCGAACGGGCTTGCGTAATTGTTGCATGCGTCGTCCTCCACACTATAGCCATTCCGCGCAAAGAGATGTAGAAATGTATGTGGAAAATAATATAATTACTACCATGAATCTTAATATTTTATCTTTTCTTGATCAGATGATCGCTTGGGCCCATCGGAGTAGCCTACATCTTTATAAAATAACAGGTTATGTGGTAGGAATGCCAAGAAAACTTATATGAATAGATTCATAGTTAAAATATTTAGGAACGTGCTTTTGTATGCATTCACGCAGTATGAATGGCAGTTGCTTTGGTGTTTTTAAAACTTTTTCTAATTTATTACAGCCTGCGTTCGAGTTCTGAGAAACATGCGGCCCGTTTCTCGCCTAGAAATCTAGACGCCCCTAGCGGCAGCTAGCCTGTTTCGCCCTTTTGATCAGGATTTCCATGCTCCATACATCACGTCTTTATAGGTTTGGCGTGTACGCGCACAACCCAGTGTTAACCAACCCCGTGTTGATTAAACTAATTCATAACCGGCGCGGTGGAACCGGCCGCTCTGTGTTAGTCGGCTCAGGGTCAATCAACCTAGAGTTCAGCGTTAACTCTGTGTTTGTTAAACCTCCGTTCGTGGAATACCCCTCTGAACTCCCTTTGATGCACTGCACTTCCGTTTTGGCGGGCTGGGTTTGTTTTGTTAGCTAGCTCCGTTGTGCCGACAAAGCACTGATATAGCAGAGACAAAGAGGATATAACAATTACAACATGAAGAAAAGTGGTTCGGGAACTACGTGTGCGGTAGTTGGTTGCAATCACTCGAGAAAGCACCTGAACGAGTGGTTAGATAGAGAGTGCTACGACCACAAACCAGCTACTAAGGCTGCGTTTAGACTGCAAGTTTGAAGTGACCCAGATCCGATTTTTTGCTCTCATGTGGCACGCATCCGATCTGTGCCACGACAGTGTAAACAGAAAAAAAACACATGAATTCCGATCTCCTCAGATCGGATACAGGCCCCTTTCGTATGTGGTTTTAAATCAGATATGGATCGGATTTGTGTGCATGTGTCTACAGTCTAAACAGACAAATCGGATATTCCAGTGCAATGCGTCCCATAGCCTACGTCATTCATCTGAGACAATTTTGCGCCTGGTGACGTTAGGTTACAATTCCAAGTGGGCGCGCTGGCGGAGCGTGTTAAAAGTTGCCCTATTGATACTTTGATAGACTATTACGTTTCCGTAGACCATGTATTGAGAATAAAACATTTGTAGCCTACCTAATTATCTACAATCGTAGGCCTATAGCCATCCAAATATGAATGGTCTACAACCAGAGATATTAAGCAAAAAAGTGCCAAATTCAAGCATCGCGATTTGTAGGCTATTAGCCTATTTTTAAAACTGCAACTGCAGTTCTGTTTGTTTAACTTTGCTTCGTGAAATTTGAATGTGTAGACTTCAATCACATGTCATTCATTTCGTCAGTCCCTCGATCTGTTTCAAGTTAACATGAGTGCCATTTGATTTGTATAGTCACAGCAAATGCAATTAAATGAAAATTAAAAACATGACCTAGACCTGTGCGGGTTATTGCATAGACAGTAATAGAGTTAGTTGTAACACCCGTCTCTGGCAAAATGAACTGATTTTATAGCGCATGCACGAGCAATTATGATTGCGAGTTATGGATTATTTTTATGTGCCGCGATCACACCCAAAGAAAGTTAACACAGCAACTTCAAATATCAGTGTTGGACCAATTGCTTCAGACATGTAATAAATAAGCAGTTCATCAACTATATTAACAGGTTTTATCAAGTCGATATGACCAAAATAAGCCTATTTAAAGGTTATTGTGAGCTAGCATAATACCGTATGGTCTGCAATGGCTAATCACTCATACAACTAGCTTTAACCAGGCGCGTATAACGTAGTTAGCATTGGGGGGGACAAGAATGTGGTGTGTCGCGCGCGCAACGATTTTTTTTAATAGGCCTATTAATAAATAAAGGGGGCGAATTATAAGTCACACAAGACACAAAAACCTATTGTTGAAGTTTTAATGGTGCTCTGTAAGATGCCGCTTTGAAGATATGTATTTCAGTCTTCTTCTTTGATCACCTATTTTTGGAACTGAACATCTGCACATATTCAGAACACATTTCTTCCCTGAAAACGCACACAGTCTGTAGGATAAACTGACTCCCCCAATGCTTCCCCGCAGCACGTTTGTAAAGGTTGCAAAAATCACCTTTTTACATGGTTACATAAACGTTGCTTAAATGAAAATATGTTTCTTCTTCTTGACTTTTCATATGCCGTCTAAGTAAATCTTATGTCAGCTGACGGACGCGCGTTTCGGGCACGAATGAATGGGTTTGCCATAAGTTTAAATGGACGCGCGGGGAGCTGTGGCTATTGTTACCTGTATGCAGACAACTCAACAAAGTTACGTGGTTAGGAGATTACTGTATGCTGCATTGCCGTGACCCCTTCCTTGTGGATTTTTCTCATTGGATTACAGCTAACGAACGCGAAAGCTGAGATTGCGTTGCACATCAGTGTTGGAACGACTACTCAACAAACTGAGATAAGCATTGTTTTTCGTGTCTGGGAGATCTCGTTGACGTTTTGGACTGTCGGATTCTTATGCTTATTGTTTGGACTCATGGACACTGAACTTTGTTTGTTTGTGCTTTACGAAGCTTTGTGTTATTAGTAGCCTTCACCTCAGCGCGTAAGTTGCGCGCTAGGTGGCCACGAACTCATTGCTGAATTTGTGACACATTACAGTGTGTAGGCCTATGGGAATATATTCATAATTCATTTGTGTTTATTCATTTGTTAGATTGTTGTATGTTTGACGTAGTTTGTAATCATTCTGCCCGTTTATCTTAAGTCAACCGAGGCCTTCAATGCGGTTGCTCATATCCGCCTGTAACCTATGTGCGTCGTGACAGTGTGTAGGCCTACTCTTGATTATAACTAGATGTACCGCAAAGCGATACACAATATGACCGCCGCTCAGTCCTGCACATTCTCTCCGCAAATATCAATCACGCTTGTGTTTCCATCGCCTACTCCATCCCTACTGCAACTTTTATGTATGTAAATGAGTGTGTGCATGTGTGCGCTTGCTTTTGTGTATGAGTGCTTCTCTGTCTAGTGTGAGTGTGTGTCTGCTTGTGTGTGTGTTTAATGTGTCTCTGAGTATATGTTCACTGTGTTCTCTGCCGTCACTGTCACTCCAATATCAGATAACACACACACACACACACACACACACGCACATGCGCACGTGTGCACACACACACACACACACACAAACACACATACACAGGCACACACTCACACACGCACACAAACACACACTCGCACACACACACACACACACACACACAAACACACACACACACACACACACACACACACACACACACACACAGGCACACCCAGAGAGAGAGAGAGAAAGAGAGAACACACACAGAATACACACAGATAACACAGACACAGAGAGAGAGAGAGAGAGAGAGAGAGAGAAAGAAAGAGAACACACACAGAACATGCACATACACACATATACACACATGCAAACACACAGATGGGCACACAGAAACGCACCCACACACACAGGCTATAGTACATCACACACACATTCACTTCTCAGCTCCGGTGGTCTCACAAAATGTACTCAAAGGTGTGTGTGTGCATGTGTGTGTGTGTGTGTGTGTGTGTGTGTGTGTGTGTGTGTGTGTGTGTGTGTGTGTGTGTGTGTAGGTGTGTGTGTGTGTGTGTAAGGGTGTATGTGTGCATGCGTGTGGGCGTGTTTGTGCATGTGTTTGTATAATGTTTTATGTATGTGTGTATGTAGTGGTGCGTGTGTGTGTAGGTATGCGTGTGTGTGTGTGTATTTATGTGTGTGTGTGTGTGTGTGTGTGTGTGTGTGTGTGTGTGTGTGTGTTCCTGCATGTTTGTTGCACCCAGAGCAACCATTCTCTTTTAAAACATATTTGGAAACTAGTTGATTAAAGGTTTCTAATGGTGTCACTTATATGTTTCTAGGACAAAAACTAGCAGAGATTGAGATGTTTGGAACAGTTTTTGAAATCCCCAGGGGGGGATTTAGACTCCAGATAATACCACCATCTACTGGCCGATGGGTATACAGTCCTGAATGTACACATAAATCCATTTATTTTATAGCCCCCCATGGATGAAATTCCACAAAACTTGGCATACTCCCAGAGGGTGTCAGGTTAATCATACACATGAAATTTGGTGCAGTTCATAACATCTCATCTGAAGATAGGGGCAATTAAAGCAATATTACATTGCATTTTCAATTTTTACGATGGGGGGGCAAATCACAAATGACTGGTTATAAGCTAAGTTGATGCAAGCTCTAGAGAACAACATACCATAAACATTTTGTCATCCTCGGTGCCACGGTTCAGGTAGTTATGTAGGAAAAACTGTCATTTTTGGGCTTCGGGCGGGGGCAGCGCGGGGGTGGAGTGACCCCCGGGGACGAAACGAAAATTTTCCATAGAACTCTACTGGGGCTACATGCCCACCAAGTTTCATGCGCTCCGGTGTTACGGTGTCCCGGGAATCGTTGACGAAAAATGACGGGAAAAAAGAAAAAAAAAAAAAAAACTTTGACAACAACTATATGACCGCTTCGCTAGCTACGCTAGCGGCGGTCATAATAAGAGGCAAATTGTTACATATTTAATTTTAAAAGCATATAATATAGGAGGAACAATGTGTGGACTTGCTATATTAAATCCAGGTAACCAGATAGGCTATTTGCACGTCCGATTTTGCAAGTGACTACATTAAAAAACCGACAGCCGTCTGTAAGACCAAAGACCAAAACTTATTTAGGCTATCGTAGACTAGGCTACTGTATTCGCCCACAGTAGGCTATCCTCTTAACTTTTTCGAAAAGAATGAAAGAAGGCAGTATAGGCCTATTAAAGATATGGACTGCGAGATAGCCTTCAGCAGCTTTAGGCACTCAAGGTGAGGAAGTGCTCCATGCTGCATTATTGAGACGGGCTTCGTTTCGGTAAACATTCTTAAAACACAATGTGAAAGACCTCCGATGCGCACTGATAGCTATAGTTATGGGGCCGTAACTCAGGAGGATATAATTGAGCCTAAGAAATCAACAACGTCTGTAGCCTACTTTGCAGCGTTTTTTTTTCGGAGGGGGGTCCAACATTGCGGGTGTCCCGACCCCCCCCCCCCCCCCCCCCTTTTTTTGTTGATTATATGAAAACAGATGTTAATTGTTTAAGCCAGTAGTGTTTTGTGTTAAAATATGTTATAGGATTCACGATTTTAGCACTGTTACAACCATGACGCTATACTGTTACAACTGCCTACCGCACTTTTTTATAGCTGCGTAGGTTGGAACAAGTAGCCTATGTCACTGAAGTTATTAACAAACTGCAACATATTTGTTACATTCTGTTTCAACTTTCATGGAGTAGAGATGTATGACGCTGTTCTGGTCAAGTTTCACTGCTCTCAAGTCTATCGTCTTTGAGTAAAGCTAGTTTGAACTGAAAAAAATTAAAAATGTTACGATTTGCTGGTTCTCCCCTACAAGAAACTTTTAGCCCATGCGCATGCGGGCCATTTCAAGTGTCTGGCAAATGTAAACACACATGATCGGATTTTGGTCACTGGCGAAAGTAGATGTAAACATGCAATCAAAAAAATCGGATATGAGCACAAAATCGGAATTGAGCATATCTGATCTGTAGTCTAAACACAGCCTAAGAGGCAATGTACATGCGCTCCATTGTTTACATTCTTTCGCAAGCCTGATTTCGTAAGCTCCCCCCAGATAAAGAAACGCAGACTTGAGGGTGAGTTCAGCAACTTTAGCTATGAAGCTGACAATACTGTTAATTATGAATAAGTTGTCATACACTAACATTGCTACCGGTATTTTGCTAAGGCAGTTGATTGTTTTGGAGATGGGACAAACAATGCCCAGTACGGCTACGTGTGTGTGTGTGTGTGTGTGTGTGTGTGTGTGTGTCTGTCAAGTGCCCTGTATACACATATTTATATACATACAGATACATACCTATACACATATCTATATACAGGGCACTTGACATCTGTGTGTGTGTGTGTGTGTGTGTGTGTGTGTGTGTGTGTGTGTGTGGATAGATACTTTATTGATCCCCCAAATGCCTGCCTGGACTCTATGCCTGCATTAATTTGGCTCCATCCATGTTTTCTCTTCCCCTTTTTCGATGCTCCTGAAACCTGTCAGCCTGCCTGTGAGACTGAGCCTGCTACACCAACATTTCAAGATGCCCAGACCCAATGGGAGGATCCGTCACATATTGACCACACATACTCTTCAACAACACAGTCTGTTAAAATAGACAAGGCCACACAGTGCGAGGCAGAAATGGGTCCTACTGTGACTAGCATCACGGTCATTGATGATGCTAGGTCCCGGCTGTATACAGGAGTGCGTATGGTTCAATTTTTCACCCTGGTGACGGTGTTGTTGCCTTTCAGTAAGCCATCAATTACCCTCCCTGTTGTTGACCAAATCCTGATGACCTTGATGAAGCTAAAACTAAACCTAATATTGGGAGATATTGCTCACCGCTTCAATGTGTCTACATCAATGGCAAGCATTGTGATTAGTCACTGGATTGACGTGATGGGTGAACAGTTCAAAGTCCTGATCCCCGTGCTTCCAAGAGAGACAATTCGTGCCACCATGCCCTTGTCGTTTCAGAGGAACTACCCTCGAACCACCTGCATCACTAGCTACGTTTACATGCACCCTTTCTAATCCGATTCAGGCCCAATCGGAATGAAATTCCTTCATGTAAACAAGACAATCGGCAAACAATGAAAATCGCCGATCGGATTGAAATTTGGATCGGATTGAAAGAGGTGGAACGGACACGTCCGGTAGTAAAATAGTTGTCATGTATAGGCCTACACTGGATCGGATCGTTCTCTGCTACTCTTCCCTTCTGCGCATGTTCAGAAAAGGAGGCGCAATATTTCTCTTATCAAAAAAGCCACCTCGGTGTAGGCAGAGAGGGTTAAAGCTAGTAATGAAAGATCTTTGGTTAGGTGTAAACATAAGCACTGGGCGTGAGGTTGAACCATATTTTCTTTTAGGTCTATGGGTTGAACAGTGACGGATAACATGGCATCGGAAGAATAGGCTATTTAGTTTCGTGACACTTTCAAAACAACCACAAAATCTGACAGCATCTTTGAAGTTTAGGAAGTAGCCTACTAGGCTGCAGGCAGTTGGATAGGCTACGCTAACGGGCAGCTGCGTAGGCTTTGGTAAAAGCAACGACTGAAATGCAGTGATGAAGTCTCGTTTTCTGAAAGCCAAATATTAACAGGTAGGCTATGTTTCGGAGACTACAGTGGAGACAGATATTTTGCGATGTCTGAAAGAACAGTGTGGAAGCTAGGTAGACGGCAAGGACCTGATTGAATGCATTTCCGTACAAGTTTGAATTTGTGTTGCTGGGACTTGTTAAACAACATCTGAGGTGCAAAACAACTAGCGAACAGTCAGACGTTTTGGTGGTTTGCTACCCCGTCAGATTACAGGATAATCAGCTATATTTTTGGCTTTGGAATACTTCTGTATGACCGTGCATGAAGTTAGCATTTGCTGACCGACTTGCTGTGCAGTGTGAAATCGGCCAGTGAGTGTGTTAGGAGGACGCAATTTTAGTTTATATTTTCGTCGTTTTAGTCATTCTAATTATAAGGAAAAGAAACGAAACTCTAGGCCTATGATGTTGCTTTTGAACAGAAGAAAGCAGAGGCAGAGGATTGGAAGTAGGGAATATCTCACGCCTCAAACGTCATAGGCTATAAGCTCTCACGTCCATCTCGGGGAGCAAAACTGCAAGCAGGCTATATGTGCGTGAAGCTGCATGTAAACGCGCGCATCCAAAATACTCCTTGCCATGTAAACTTCCACCGATCCGATTGGTCATTCCGATGGTTGCATGTAAACGTAGCTATTGACTGTGCCGAAAGTGCCATGCAGAGAGCCACAAACCACAACTCAAGGAGTGACACTTTCAGCCAGTACAAATCACGCAACCCTACTCCCGCTATGTAACAGAAATAATCATGATTCCCCATCCAAAAAAGTAAAACTTTACCTCGCTGTTAGTCTATATCAAAAGCGGTTATTCACTTTGTGTGCAAGATGCTATTTTTCGTGTCTTTTTTATTCCAACCGTGAGTTATTTGGGGGAGAAACGAGAACGCGCACACATACCGGATAACTTACACCTGGCTTGATGAATCCGTGTCTGCTTATCCTGGATTGGTCTTTGTGCAACCAATTAAGCCGGTATGCTCTTGTTTTGGATTCAGTGATCGCAGCTCAGTAACTTATCCCGGATATCTTAGGGGGTATTCACACCTGCCTTGTTTAGTTCGATTAAAACAAACTCAAGTTCGTTTCTTGCTTGGTTCGGACCTTTTTGACTGGTGTGAATACAATCACTCGAACTCTAGTGCGGACCAAACAAGCGGACCGAGACCCAGCTGAGGAGGTGGTCTCGGAGCGGTTCCTATCGAACCCTGGTGCGGTTCGTTTATGGTGTGAAAGCAGACCGACCTCGATCCGACCCAGTTACAGAAATCCACCTTTTTTTGGATTTGACGAGCTCCCGTAGTTTTTGCGCATTATGGGAAATGTAGGATAGCTCCGTGACGCACAACAGCTGTAAGCAGCAGTGGGCTAACGCTTTTTTGCCAACAATAATTTGATTTTGCATCTCCTACCCGTTCCGTCTTCCGTAGGCCTGCTGTTAGCATGTTGGACACACATGAGAGCTCTTCTCAGCTGTTTTGTTGCACGTCTTCGTCGTTGCAAAATTACGAGCATGATATTGTTAAACTTGCATCAAACGGTCTTGACGCTCAAGCACTTCTGCAAAGCTGTAACTGTCTAAACTATATTGCTAGGATAATAACGAGTACAGTACTCAAACATAGTATTTACGTGGGCCAACTTTGACTTTAGCTTCCTATTCTTCATCCCACCTACACGTTTACCAGCCAATGGTTGAACGACCTTAGCACATGTGCTTTTGTTTATAAATTCTGGTCCGGTTGCAATTAATCACGGTGTGAAAGCGAACCGCACTAAAAAAGACAAAAAGAAAAAGAAATTGGTCCGGACCAAATAAGTGAACTAACGGACCTTCCTGGTGTGAATACGCCCTTAATTCTGCTTTTGTGCAACGGGCCCCTGGTTTTCGGGAACTGTTCTAACAGCCTTTTTGTTAATATCAACATTCAATAAAATGAAACGAAAATGCCTTCCTTGCTTCTTTCTTGTCTCTTACTAGCTTAGATCTAATTCATTTTTAGTCTATATTGTAAAATGTGCTATCTAGGTCCGACCTCGATATATAAAGGTCGCATAAGCCCCCGGGGGTGGAGGTGGGGGGATAGCTTTGCTGAGTCGTTGAAACATCGGCTAATTGTCGTGGGGCATTTTGATGAGTCGTTGAAACATCGGCTCATTGTCGTTCTCGATGAACTGCCGACATCTCCAAGATGTCTTGCCAATGAGCAAACGCTCCGTGGGCGATGTCTGACAGATTATAACGGCATGCGTCGGCCCGATATTGTTAAGATTCATGCGTGCTGTCTGGGTGTGGGCATGACCTAAGGCAGTTTATTTTGGTTTTAAAATGCTGAGATATTTACTGCAGAACTGTAACCTTCCCTCAACAAAATCGTCAACAATTTTCGGGAGCATGTGGGCCAAGAAGAATGTGCGCAGCCTTATGATATGCCCCTGGACAAAGTCTTGGTCGTAGGGTGCTTCGATTTCTAGGTGCTTAGTTTTGTTCCAGATCACCAACTTGGAGTGCTGAAGCCCTGTGCAGTGCATCCCAATTTGTACCTGCATATAGTAGCCTTTTGGACCATTGCAGGCAATATGGTAATCTATCCTATTTCCGTTTGCCACAGTTGTGATTTCACAGTTCTTTGTTGCCAAAAATTCTGCAAGTGACTTGTTTCCCAACACAGGTGATTTGACCTCCAACAGAATGTCTTTGTTTATCCCTCCATCGGGAGATGCTGCAAGCCACGGATCCTTGTCGCACACCACTAAGCCTTTGGTTTCAATGCTGTTGCCCAGAGTTTCCAAATAGTCCCTTGCAAGTTCCTCCCCCTCCGCTCCTTGACGGGTTGCGGCATTGCCACGGAAGGATGGTTGTAAGTGTTCTGACAAAAACTTGTCGGGCGCCGTGGTGGAGCGAATGGGCACCTTTCTAGCTGTGCTCGCTGTGATGCGCACTCTCCACGCATCATGCCAGACCTGTTCTTTGCTCTGTGCTTTTGTAACCTTCTCGATCTCCTCAAGCCGGGCTGTGGACATGTTAATGTACTTATCATAGAAGGTTCTGCATTTTACACAAGCCAGTGGTATGTGGTGCTCATCATGGGTTAGGAGATGGAGGTGTGGACATGGTGTTGGCTCGGTGATGGAAGAGGTATCAGCATTAAAGCAGAACTGCAGGAGGCTATTCCCAGGGCAATTGAAAAGTTCTGCCATTGGTGAGGCAAGTGTGTTCTTCCTCCACTCTTCATGAGTCCTAAAGAGTGTCACCTCCTGTGCCGGTTCTGGAGTGGTAGAGGATGGCTGTGAAGTTGGTGGCGGCTGGTAGAAATCCTTCCTGTTGTGTCGTTTGAAGCGCACATACTTCATCTTCCTCTGACCAGCATTTCTTTTAGACCCAGCATTCCACTGGTTCTGTCTTTCTGTGCAAGCAAGCCCGGTTTTCCCCTGTCTCACAGCATTTTCTACCTAGAGAGATAGAGTAAAAACAGTGCATAGATATTATAATGGGTTCACTGCAAACATGTCATATGATATATAAATACATACACTAGCCAAGTAGCCTATGATGTAGTTTGGATATCAACAACAAAAGACATAGGCCTAGGCTACAATGGTCAAACAACCTAGTACCTTCCACAGGATCGCAGCTGAGTGGGAACAAGATCTCCCTGGTCCAGCAACACACGTACATCCCACAGTTTTGACTTCTCCAGCTTCAGTTACCAGCACCCAAGCATTATGCCACGCATTGTTCAAACACTGGCTAGGCTCTACCTTTAGATAAACAAAACGATCATGTTTGTATGACATGACACAACCAACTTTGTTGTTGTGCAAATATTGATATGCCTCGGAGGCCTTCGGACTGTCCATTGCTTTTCCATCTATTGCCATGGATTGAACGAAGTAGGAGCAAATTTTGCTGTACGTTATGCTGGGCCACGTCGTCATGTTATCCTCCCAGTTTTGCACTGAATTCGGGTGGGGGAGAGTAACGCCATCTCCAGTCAACTCGCTGTGCAAAAGACTTCCGGCGGAAATGAAGTGCATTTGTGTAGAGTTATGGCGCTACCCGTGGTTTGTCGCGTGAACTTGTCTATAACATGGGGATTTTGAATTTTCGCACCTGTTCAACTCTCATGGGGACGAAGAAATTGGAAATGCAGACGTTTTGCGCTACAAAGTTTTGTCCTCTGCCTTAGCTCTGAGGTAGCAAAGATCAAAGGCTGCGTTTACACTGCCAGTTTGATGTGACCCAAATCCGATTTTTGGCTCTCATGTGGCACGTATCCGATCTGTGCCACGACAGTGTAAACAGCAAAACAGTAGTAACAGATGCGGATGTGCTATCCCTCTACGCTCCCCACACATTCAACATTCAGCAGCAGCGGTGGTTCCTCTAGGCCTGCTGAGGGCACGCCCCCTGTAGTGCTGGTTCAATGCCTTCTATCTTCACCCGAAGAGCGACAGGCAGGTGAGGCTGCGTGTGTCTCGGGCTTGCGTCCCACTGGGGGGCCTTCCCCACAGGAGACAGGTCATTTCGACAGACGCGTCCCTGACAGGCTGGGGAGCTGTCTGGGAAGGACGGACGGCGAGGGGCATGTGGCAGCCCCCATGGACGTTGGAGCACATAAACGTCCTCGAACTGAAGGCCATCCATCTGGCCTTGCAGAGATTCCTGCCGGTTTTGCAACACCAACACGTTCTCGTGAGGACAGACAGTACTGTGGCGGTGTACTATGTCAATCACCAAGGAGAAACGAGGTCCCAGCGGTGGCTCCAGGTGGCGGAGGGCTTACTGACTTGGGCATGGCCGCGGCTGTTTTCACTGAGGGCAGTGCACGTCCCGAGTGTGGAGAACAGAGCAGCCGACATTCTCTCCAGGACCGGGCCACTCCCGGGAGAATGGAGATTGAGCGTGGAGGTCTTAAGCCAGATCTGGATGCGGTACGGGGTCGCACAAGTCGATCTCTTTGCATCGGCGGAGACGACACACTGCCCGGAGTGGTACTCCCTCACAGGGCAGGGGGACAGTTTGGGCCTGGATGCTCTGTCACAAGAATGGCCGACAGGCTTGTTGTATGCTTTTCCTCCACTCCCGCTCATAGCGCAGGCTCTCCGGGGGATCCAGGAGGGCCATCAGGCTAGGCGACGCCGTGGTGCTGCTCTTGTGGCGACCGGCTGTGCTGGCATAGTGTTTTTTGTTGTATTGTTTGTGTTGTCGGTGTTTTTGAAGTTTTTGTGTTCCTGCATCGTCTTCCTCTTTGTTTTTGGGTCATGCCGATATGAGATGTGCTGCTGCTCTTGGTCTCAGTGGGACACGGCAGACTTTTTGGAGTTGCATAGTGACGGGGGACGCCACTTTGTTTTCGTTAGATTCCATCGGGCGACCGCAACTTCCAGGCTGCTTTTGGTTCCATCCGCCGGATTTTCTGGATGGACAAGTGGAGGCGGTCTTCCAGATGACGGCGGACCTGTCGGATAGGCTACACAGGAGAGTTTCTACTGGGTCGGAGAGACCTGCACGGTTGTTTGCGGGCATGTTCGAGGATGGGACTGTGGAGTGGCCTATTCCGACGGAGCTATCTTGGGCTGACGGTCGAGGAGGACGAGGGAGGCGAGGCTTCAGCGCTCCGTTGGGGCTGGATGGAGACGGATGCAGCGCTGGAAAGGCTGTCTTCACGTCAACAACCGCGGGTGCTCTACAGCCGTCATTGGAGAGATGGACCCCCTCCTCCTCTCTCTCCTGGGACTAGGGGACTGGACCCACACACACCCTTGTCTGTCCTGTTCTCCCCCTTGTCTTGCCTTGTTTGTCTTAATATGTTGTGCGTCTTATGTGTCTATGCCTGCATGGAGAAATTGCCCCTCGGGGATAAATACAGTTTTTTGAATTGAATTGAATTGAATTGAATCACTCAGTCTTGCTGGTGGCTCCACGGTGGCCAGCAAGGCCTTGGTTCCCGGACCTGCTCCAATAAAAGCACCAATTAGGCTATCGCCCCTTTCGTTCGGAAATTCTAAAACAATGATGCTTTTTAAATACACCAAAATAACATTTGATGAATGAACCTTACATTTTTCAGTAGCCATAGGTGTGTATATTTGAAAAGAATCTGGTTTGGTTCTTACCGGGGCTTTTACCTCCTGAAATATCCAGTGCTGCCCGGTGGTTCGCGTATTCCACTGGAGCTCCAAGCGGTTAAGTTTCGGTTTCAGGTTTACAACACTATTGGAGTCACGGTAAAATTTATTTTTTGCTACATAGCTTATTTATTGCGTGGCTGCTTGAGTTTCCGTAGGAATCCGCTGTCTTAGTTTATATAGAAATGAAGTGACACATATAACAAGAGGGGAACATAGGGGACGCAGTAGGCCTAGTTGGCTTCGTTTTAGGACTTGCTGTTGCTCGCAGCTCAACAGCATGTGCATTGTGCACGAAAGGGTCACGCGAGGGAGGAGGAGGAGGAGGAGGAGGAGTAAGACCGTTAGATTGACGAACGAGCTGTGAAATGATAGTAGTGGGTTAAGAATGTGATTGGCTGGAGTTTTTCAAGCCCTGCCCGTTCCACAGATGATTGACGTGTTTAATGTCCATTTCACTGCTTCCAACTCAGTGGCTGTAAGTGGGTTAGGAATAGGATTTCAAATGATTTTGCAATGACCCTACCTTTAACGTCGCTTACTGTTGGCCCGTATGAGCCTATTTTAGACGCAGATTTGCATTCCTTGTCGCTTAAGACGGCCTTTCTCTTGGCGCTCTGTTCTGCAAAACATGTCAGTGAGCTGTGTGCTCTCTCGGTTAGCGACGACTGCCTTAGGTGGCAGGCAGGAGGTGCTAGCGTGTCACTTTGGCCAAATCCAGCTTTCCTGTCAAAGGTTCTTAATCCGCAGTCCATTAACCAGGTTCTGGAGGAGACTCAATTCCAGCCTTCTTCCACCTCACTGGCAGAGCAAGGCAAGTTGCTGACCCTGTGCCCAGTCAGGGTCTTGAGGGCCTATCTGGCCCGTACAGAGTCCTTGCGGAAAGCACACTCTCAGCTTTTCATCTGTTATGGGGCAGCAAGCAAAGGGCTTCCGCTCACCAAGTAGAGACTAGGGATGCACCGATCCGATTTTTTTGTCTCGATACCAATAACGATGCCTTGGCTCTGCGTATCGGTCGATATCCGATACCGATCCGATATCGTTGTTAATTAATTAACTGTATACCTCACCATGTGGAAAAGACTAAAGGCAGGCTTGACTTAAACATTCTTTCCCTAACTAAACATTACTTTCCTAAGAAAAAATCTAGCAAAATAACACTTAGATAAAGGTATCGTATTATTATCATCATCATCATCATCATCATTATTGATTATTTTTAATACTAGTAAAATAAACAGTTGTGCACCAGCAGCAACTTGGAACAGCATTCAAATTCAAGTTCACAGTTATTACTAAATCATAAATCTAACTAGCTGACATGAAACTCAACAAATGCATAATTTTCTCCCATCAAAACAATTTTGCAGGTAAAAAATCCCATATTAGTGACATACATTGAAACACCCCTGCCAAAATGGTGTAACCCGCGAAACCCCTCTATTTACTCATAGTGGTAGGCCTACGTCCCTCAGTTTCCCCACGATAAACTAATGAGTTCACACGGAGTTTGAATGGTGGTAAACGGTACTTGAAGTTGTACGTTTTATCTAATAAATGAGAAGTTTTTAACAGCCAATTTGAACATTTGCATGTCTTGATACCAAGAACAGTTTAATACAGATGAAAATGACAATGGGTTTAGTTTGAGTAGCCTATTTTGTGTAAACTGACACATTAAACGTGTTGCCTAAATGCAACAAAACGCATGAAGATCGTAATTAACCTATGACAAATGGTGGTTAGTATAGATATTCTTTTGATCCTATGACATAAATTTGGTATCTGTATTTATCCCATCCGTGAATTTAAACACTCAGAGCACACAGTGAGGTGAGGCACACTAACCCGCAGCAGTGAGCTGCTGCAACAGCGGCGCTAAATGGCTGGTTGCGCGTCATGCCTCCAGCCTTTTTTTGAAACTAAATTAAATTTGGATCGGCCCATGGATCTGCTAATTTTTCCCGATCCCCGATCCAGTTATTTTGTTCATATCGGGGCCGATATCCGATCCAAATATCGGATCGGTGCATCCCTAGTAGAGACTATCGCATTGGCTGGTGGTGGTTATTTCCCATGCTTACAGGGCACAGGGAATACCGGTTCCTTCAGGTACGAGGGCTCACTCTACCAGGAGTATGGCTACGTCTTGAGCTGCCCTTAGGGGTGTAGCAGCATACGATATCTGTGCAGCAGCTTCATGGTCGACGCCATGCACTTTTACCCGTTTTTACAGGGTGGATGTAACTCGCCCACCTCCAGTCGGCGATGCCGCCTTCATGTCCGTGACCGAGCGAGGTTTTAATAATTGATTCTGGTTTCCTCGCGACCCTTTTGGTATGTGTCATCCCTTTTTAGACCGTAGTGACGGTCAGAGTGAGATCGAAACAGATCGTAGGTTACGAATGTAACTATAGATCTGTGAGGCCGAAGGATGACCGTCACTATCCTTGTCGCTCGGACCATCCTGAGGCGTTCAGGGATAGGAGACTGACCCGGTAGCAGTCTCTGCTATTTATTAACGCAAGTTGTTCTGCTTCCGGAGATCATGGACATGACTATTTTGACATATGGTCTCGGTGATAGGCAGAACGAAGGTGATCATTCCTTTTTAGACCGTAGTGACGGTCATCCCTCGGTCTCACAGATCCATAGTTACATTTGTAACCTACGTTTCTTCCTTCTCTGTTTTAGAATTTTGGTAATATCAAGAGGACGTCGCAAGGTTTTGAATGCGAAGAGCAGACTTAATTCGGACGCGTCCATTCTGGAACAGCAAGTGTTTGTTTCAGACGCAGCTAATTAGTTCATTAGTCGCCGTAGACATGCATTATAGGTCTTGTGTGAAGGAAATTGTTAACCAGTGTTGAAATAAAATGTGTGAATGTGTTTTCTGTGTTAACTGGTGCAGTGCCCATAGCCTAGGCTATTGACCTCTGAAGTTAGCCTACAAAAAGGATCCAAAGCTGGCATCTTTGCCCATATAAGGAGATCCGGGAGTTAATTGAAGCTAACTGCCTATGGCAAGTTGCATTGTAAGTTAGGTCTGAGATAGCAAAGATCAAAGTGTGCTGTCTTCTTCACATACTGAAGATCACAGTATCCACTAGACGGCAGTGGACAAAACTTTGTAGTGGAAAACGTCTGCATTTTCCAATTTCTTTGTCCCTGTGAGAGTTTAACAGGTGCGATAATTCAAATTCCCCATGTTATTTTCCCATAGAAAAAATCTCAAGATACCGGATCTCCTTATTTGAGCAAAGATGGTAGCTTTTTTGTAGGCAAACTTCAGAGGTCTATAATGTTTACCATGAAACTTTTAGCCCATTCGCATGCGGGCCATTTCAAGTGTCTGGCAAATAAACACACACGATCGGATCTGGGTCACTGGCGAAGGTAGATGTAGACATGCAATCAAAAAAATCGGATATGAGCACAAAATCGGAATTGAGCATATCCGATCTGCAGTCTAAACACAGCCAAAGTGTTTCCATCTTCACCAACCGAAAGTCTCAGTATCCACTTGAAGGCAGAGGACAAAACTTTGTAGCGCAAAACATCTGCATTTCCAATTTCTTTATCCCCGTGGCCGTAAGAGTTAAAGGTAGGGTATGGAATTCGTTTTGTTGGCCATTTTTGCAAAATCACTTGAAATCCTATTCCTAACCCACTTATAGCCACTGAGTTGGAAGCACTGAAATGGAAATTAAACACGTCAATCATCTGCGGAACGGGCAGGGCTCGAAAAACTCCAGCCAATAGTATTCCTCACCCCATACCATCATTTCACAGCTCGTTCGTCAATCTAACGTCTCCTCTTCCTCCTCCCCCTCCCCACCGCGCGCGACCCTTTAGAAATCTGGTGACCGCGAGTCAGTGCTGAAACGAAACCAACTGCCTGCTGCTGCACGTCCATGTTCCCCTCTTGTTGTATGTGTCACTTCATTATACAAACTAACTAAGGCAGCGGATACCTACGGAAACTCAATCACCCACGCAATAAATAAGATATGTAGCAAAAATTACATTTTACCGTGACACGAAGAGTGTTGTAAACATGAAATCGAAACTTAACAGCTTGGAGCTACAGTGGAATAGGCGAACCAACGGGCCAGCACTAAACTCGGATATTTCAGGAGATAATCGCCCTGGTAAGAACCAAACCAGATTCTGTTCAAATATACACACCTATGGCTACTGAACCATAGGTACTACAACCCTTTGGGGGTGAATAAAGAATGTAATTGGGGAAGTTGATGTGAGTGATTGTATGGAGACTAGAGCTCATAGTGCTGTAGACGCCAGGCTGGCATTTCATTTAGCCTGGCTCGCTCTCGCGCTGCGCATTTGAATTATCGCTCATGCATGGAGGGCGGGACTTGAGGTTGTATATGTTCAAACTCTGCCGTCCGTTTTGCGAATTCCGTACCCAACCTTTAAACAGGCGCAAAATGTAAAAATCCCCATGTTATTTTCCCAAAGAAAAAATCTCAAGATACTGGATCTCCTTATTTGAGCAAAGATGGTGGCTTTTTTGTAGGCGAACTTCAGAGGTCTATCGAAATATGTTGATCTTGGCCACACCAGCTGTGTATGCGTACACCTAATAGTTTAATCAAATACAATTTCTGACGCTATTAACAGATAGATAGATACTGTAGATAGATAGACAAATGTCATCTTCATTAATTCTATCCAAGTAAATTATCCTGATTGATCTAATGCCTATAAATAGAGCTCATGGTAACCTGTGTAGGCTAAATGCAAAAATATGGCAGTCTTAGCATTGCTGGAGGATTTGGTGAAAGGAATGAGATGTGAGCGTGTGATCTGAGACCACAAAGATTTCCTGGCCCATGATGATGAATGGCTAATAAGACGATTCAGATTACCAAGAGCCATTCTGTACTGAATTGGGGCCAGCCATGGAGGTATTATACTGTATATAACTGGAGAGAGTGACTAAGTCCCGCCCTCCATTCAAATGAATGGCGGAGGCTATGCTAGTAAATCCAGCCAATTCATAGTCAACGCCATATTGAACACTGGAGCTCTGATCCAGCACCAGTCGGCTCTGACCATGCGCAAAATTCCAAAGCTGGAAATGACGCATGGACCTACATTATTTTTTATTGGACGTTCTGTAAAAAGAGTCATCATCCAGTTCAGAGGGTGGCGATAATGCATATAATTGCTTGCCACGTAACAAAAAGAAGTAAAAGTACCCTTCTGTCTGGAACTTTATCAGCTGTGCTGCCATGCGGCCCCGTACTTGCTTTCAGTGTTGCCAGGTCACGTGATGAGAAATAATCTGCAGGTCTCTGAAAATAAGCCATAATTAAGACACGACCCCAAAAAGTTAGCATCCCCTCCCCGAACCCCTGTTACATTTCAAGGGTGGTCATATAGGAGCCTACAGTTACAGTGTAGAGTCGACGCAGCTGCATATCAAAATGCCCTCTGTGTAGGCTACGTGTAGGCGCTGCGTGCCACCAGCAACTTCACACAAAATCAAGCCCAAGTCACTTAAAATAAGCAGACTATGGCAACACTGTTTGTTTTGTCGTCCGTATCTGTGTTCGCGCATGTGTAGTGTGCAGGTTGAGGTAACACTGCTTCAACAGTGCAATAGACTCACGAGGGGCGACCAGGATTTCAAACAGGTTTGATATTCTCCCGATCGATCGGGAGGTGGTAATCGCTTCTCGTTACCCCATGTATACTACACGATGCGAGACGCACGACTGAGCCAAAATTCGGCCCGATCCCCAAAATAGTCGCACGACTCAAAAATTGTGGCAAAATGGGCCAAAAATCGCACAGTAGTGATGGCGAACTGACCGATGAGTCGGTTAATTAACCCGATTCGTGTCAGTGAATCGGGAGAATCGAGTGCCACACGTCAATGAACCGACTCACTGTTGTTTTTTTTGGGTTTTTTTACCACATTCGTGGCGGCGCGCTTCGCACGAGCTGTGTGCGTCAGTGCAATCGGTGGTGCCTGTTTGCTAGGTGGTAATTAAAATGATCTTTGATGCAGTCACAAATCTATGGAGAGTGAAAAAGAAATGAGTTATTTTACACTAAATGATGACCTACATTGTTCCTTTCCTGCCTTGGTCTGATAACCTGTTATCACTGTAATCATAATTAAATAATGCTTTGTGTCTTTAGTATTACTTTGTGACTTTGTAAAATTCAAGCTACATTGTAAAGATGACTTCAATGTAAAAGTAAATACTACTTTGTAAATAAGTTAACAAATAAATATTATTTCAAACAGTATGTTTACTAACAATTACTATAGTTACCTAATAAAATGTCATAAAATGAGCCAAGTGTGTCAGTTTACTGTGTGCTGTGTGTGTTCACTAATTTGGTTAAATTGGGTTAAATGCAGAGACTGAATTTCTCTGCATTTCCCTCACGGGATCAAAAAAGGATAAATTCTACTCTATTCTAGTTAGATTGTTAAAACTTTTTTTTACTCACCTTTCTGCACTGAATTCAACAGTCACTTCCTCAAATGGCTTGAGGATGTGACAGGCATCTTTGACAACGTCCCACTCTGCAAACGTGAAGGTTGTTAGGCTGGGGTTCACCAATGCCAGGGTTGTGATTATTGCATCTTCTCAGTCAGCTACACGTTGAAGCATGTAAAAAAGTGGAATTCCATCAAGTAGCCACATCAAAGATCCTTAATTATTGACAAGATAGAGCAACGTAATGCATCTCTATGGAAGCAAAATTCGAACAGTTCCGGTCTGCTTAAAGGGGCGTGTTGCAAAGACGTCATAGTGGGATATCGATCTCTGTCAGATTGGCAATCAGTTCAGTTCGAATGTTAGCAGGTCTGCTTAAAGGGGGATTTAGCCCCCCTCCCCCTTGTAAAGACAGAACGCGGAAATGATCGAAAGTTTGCGCCTCTCGCTCCGCTTTAACCCTCTCTGGCCACATCTTGCTTCAGCTTCAGTGGTTCAAGGCCCAATTGTATCTGGGAGCCTCTCTGGCTCCACTGTGCTGCGGTGCAGATACTCCACTATTGCCTTCACTTTGGTAACCACTTCTTGAGTGGGCTTCATGGCTTGCTTCACAATCAAGTTTATAGTATGGGCAAAGCAGGGCACATACTTTCACCCAACAAGATTGATGGCCGCTCTGATGTTGCTGGCATTGTCAGACACACAGGCCACCACCTTCCCTGTTAGGTGTCATTCTTCAGCAACCCTTTTCAGTTGTGATGACAGATTGTCAGCGGTGTGCCTCTCTGACATAGGAAAACAATCTAGCAAGGCAGAATCAAGTTTGAAGCCTTCATCAATGTAGTGGCAGGTAATGGCGATAAAACGGTTGTGTTTCTTGATGTCCAACAATCTGTCGTCAGACACAGCTGACACATGAGCCAGTTTGTCTCCCACCTCTCTCCGTACCTTTTCAAAAAGCTGTGGCATCTGTGTCCCAGATAAGGCCTTCCTGTTGGGCAGTGTGTAGGATGGGTCAAGTGCCTTAGTAAAACCACGGAAGCCTTTGTCCTCTACCACAGAAAATGGTTGCAAATCAAGGACAATCATTCTTAACAGCTCCTCATCCAGTTTTCTCTGCCTGTTTGGCCCCGTTGCCCGAAGGCGAAATTACGAATCCTACTATGGCCACGCCAAGTCCGCCCTCTGATTGGCTGAGCTCAATGACACTCACGCTGTGCTGGGTTAGGATAGGGTTAAGGTTAGGGTTAGGGGTTGGGTTAGGGTTAGGGCGCCAATCAGAGGGCGGCATAGCGCGTCACAGGGCGGGACTTGGCGTGGCCATAGTAGGATTCGTAATATCGCTGCCCGACGAGCATACACCCGGATGGACTGTTGCTGAGGTCGCCGAGCCTCACGTGCTGGTGCATTCTGTAGGCCTATGCCTGGGCCAGAGGTAGGAGCTGCAGGGGCAGCATCACCTGTAGGCTGGTCCTCCTGCCTTTGCTGAAGCAGAGCAGTTGGATGTTTGCTCTGCAGATGTCTTCTATAGTTGGAGGTTGAACCACCATGACCTGACAATACACTTTTACATATTCTACACTTTGCCTGTTGATGTCCTGCTTCATCAAATGCTCCCAAATATTGCTCTTCTTCCGAGATGACATCTTGCTATTCTGGCAAATCTGTTCTACTGTCACTGTGAGATCTGTTCTGTCCTAAAGGGGTGTATCAGTCTGCTTGTTAACCTCAAGACCTCTACCTGCCTTCACTACTGTATCCATAGAACTCAGATGGACAGCCAATGAAATCACTTGATTATTGGTTGCTATTTTCACTGATTGGCTGTAGGTTAGGTTGGCAAAAGGAGGCTGGGCTGAAGTTCATTTCCCGCAGGACAGAGGGTGAAATGTGTGGGAATATGGGTGCAGATAGTGCGGGAACTCCACTGGTGGCTCACACCAAGGGCCCATTCACTTTACTCACACACACACACACACACACACACACAAGTATGCGTGATAGCAGGTAACCCCCCCCCCACACACACACACACACACACACACACACACACACACACACACCCTCCCCCATGGTGTTTGGTGTGCCAAGATTGAGTAGCAAGTTGTTGGGTATGTTTGAATTCTCTTCCTTGTACCATCCCCTTACATTCCACTGTGGGGAGAAGTTAATCTAAACAATACACTTCATTATAAGCAAAATGACAGATGGCAAGTTGTTGGGTATTTTTTCATTATCTTCCTTGTAGAACCCTCGTACATTCCACTGTGGGGAAAAGTTAACCTACTAAACTTCCTTATTTGCAGTACTTGATGTTGTATTATATGTTTCTCACACTTCCAGATACATAACCATATGATTCTCTTGTTCCGTTGTGCACTGGACTTGAATCAGGAACCTCCGGCACAGGTAACACACATATGATTTTTACCTATTGGTTATCATGTGGTTAACTGAAAGCTCTGTTAGTTCCTTTGAATAAAAGCAACAGCTAGATTAGGCTACTAAATGTAGATTTTTGAATGATATTTCATTCTGACTACATGAATTCTGATCACAGTGATTTTTTTCAAATTATTTAAATAATATTTAATGTTTATGAGTGTGTGAAAAAAAGAATAATAACAATTTATGGTCAAATATGTGCTAAACTAGTTGTTAATTATTCTTTCAATCCCTTTTCACCTAGTAAAACCTAACCAATATCTAACCGATACTGTGTTGTTCATGTGGAATAGCCGACTAATAATTCATAAGAAACAAAATAACAAATAATCATCAGCTGTAGCCTAATTTGCCCATTCCTGTTTGATGCTGAAGAGAGCTCACTCGAGCATTATGCATGCAGGCTCATTTATTTACGGTGAAGCCAAGTGTGTTGTAGCCGCCGGACCCGGTTGGGTGTTGCATCTAGTAAATCAGCATGTCATATTGTAGAAGGATATAAATGCGTGGCAAAATATGAGTGGGCAAACAAATTATTCAGCGTTGGGGTGAACATGTAAGGAGAAGAATATAACAGAAAATGCTCCTCCAGTGGAGAGTACACTGTTCCATAACAGGTTAAAAAGTAGAAATCATTTATCAACAATTATTGACAAGCCAGCTGCTGGAACCTGCCATTATCTCTCCCTTTGGTGCGCATTCAGACGCGTTCCCAATTAAGCAGTAGCGTAGGCCCACTGCATAATGAGAGAGGACCCAAAAAGTATCATCCTTGTGTAAGATGCTGTTGGTGCATTTTGACGCTGTAATCGTCAAAAGAAGAATGAAAAGTTATTTGCAGTAAAGCTACTCTGATTAAATTGTGATGATCCCTGTCCCTTGGTGTCATATGCACAGTGTGTTATGCACGAGGTAGTGGAGGCACTGATTAAGATTTCCCTTTATTTTAAATTCATCAAAGCATTTCTGTCCTTTTTGTTGTTCAGCTTACAGTAACATTAAAACTATATGAACACATAAAAGCAAACATTTAAGCATCCTACACTGGCTACCAAGATTCTAACTAGGGATGCACCGATCCGATTTTTTAGTCTCGATACCGATACCGATGCCTTGGCTCTGCGTATCGGTCGATATCCGATACCGATCCGATATCGTTGTTAATTAATTAACTGTATACCTCACCATGTGGAAAAGACTAAAGGCAGGCTTGACTTAAACATTCTTTCCCTAACTAAACATTACTTTCCTAAGAAAAAATCTAGCAAAATAACACTTAGATAAAGGTATCGTAGTATTATCATCATCATCATCATCATCATTATTGATTATTTTTAATACTAGTAAAACTAGATGCACCGCATAGCGGTACACAATATGACCGCCGCTCAGTTCTGCACATTCTCTCCAAAACGAATTACGCTCGTCAACTTTCCTGTATGGCTGGGATTATACTTGCTGTTAGACCAACCGTAAGCATATGCGCCCGTGTGCGACCTGCTGTGTCCGGTGTACAGACTCGCTGCAGCATTACGCACCCTACTGGAGGTCTTCACTAGGGGGAGAATAGTAACATCAGATGTGGATGTGGCCATGTGCCATTGTTTACTCTCATGATTGCCCCCAGCTTCGATGTCGATAATGCATCTTGCAGTCACCTTTTTTTGTAGTGATCGCCCCCTACTTTCTTATCAGTATTGCATCTCGCGGACGCGTCATGTTCGCTTGCGACGACGTGCACGACCGACGCACCAAACGACCGCAAAATACGCGAGGCAGTCATGATACGAACACGAACGCGTTGTCTGCAGCAAGTCTAAACCTGCCTTATCTCCGATTTGTGCAATATACTGTATGTATTTCTCCTACTCTTGCAGCTCATGTGTACATGAGTGTGTGCATGTGTGAGTTTGCTTGTATAAAGATGTGTGTGTGTCTGTCTGTGTGTGTGAATGTGCATGTGTGCGCATGTGTGTGTGTGTGTGTGTGGAATCCGTGGAAGTGTGTTTATCTGTGCGTGTGAATCTGTTGATGTGTGTGTGCGAACTTAGTTACTTTTTAAACTGAGCCCCCTGCCGGCTCAACATAAAAATGCCAATCGGTTTTGCCAATAGCCTACTCACTATATTGGAATTTAACAGTTACGCCATTTTAACAGTAACGTCAGAACGTATAGAAGACAGATATAGAACACAACCTGCAAAAAGTAATTTCAGGGAGGTATCTAAAAAATACTTTAACCTAGGCTACTGAGATACTGAAATACAGATGAATAGCCTATGTTTGTTCAATAATGTCTAGTCAGTATACCAAATAAGAGAGGCCTATAGATAGAAACTGTGGTAATAAAATATGAAGATTTTGGTAGTTTGGGCTTTTCGTGTATCCTTCTACTGTAGCCATTTAGCCATCTACTATAGGCCTGAATTATATGCCAATGAAATTACACTTGTTAAACTCACCTCAATAAATATTTTGCAATCATTTAATGGGCAATGCTAAAGTTACTGTTACAAACCAGCGGCAGAGTTGGCGGTCCAACGGCGGTAACCACCAGTGGCCCGCTGGAGTTTTGCTCATCAGTTCTCTGGCTGTCCAGCGGCGGCTCAGAAGCGGCTCCAGATAAAGGGCCACCCTTTTGCCGCTTACTACCCACCAGCTTCTAATTGGCCTTATTTATGGCCATAATAATGAAAATGATGCACTAAAATAGCAATAATACATTATAACACTTTCCATTTGCCCTCAATCAGAACAATTTACAATTATTTACAGGACTTACCAAAGTTACCAAATTTACTAAGGTGAAGACAGTGCCTGCTGATGAGAAACCTATAAATGTATTCTGTAATTTAATAATCCAATATAAAAACATTTATCCTCAGCAACTATCACACAGACTCACCACACATAGTAGCCTATTAGGTTCAATACATTTTGTTTATTTATTTATTTTACTTGCTTTTGTTTATTTATTTTACATGCTCATTTACATGCTTTATTTATTGTACATGCTTAAACAATTTATTAAAATTATTTTTAATAATGATATATGTAACACACTCTTCAGATGTAAGGAAAGTAAAGATGCAAAGAAGTTGTGACAGACATTCATGGCTTGTTTCTCCCTTGATATTGGTGCCAGATTAATGAAAATGCAGTTCTACCTTGCTGGGGTGTTACTGGCAGCGTTGTGAGCGAATTTGACAGAGGTGTAGGTCTGATTGGTAAACTCTGTTGAACAGATTAGAAATGAAAAGGCGTATTTAGTGAGATGATTACTGCAATGGCAGGGTTCATACAAAAAAAATTGAGCTGAATTTACTACCTTTTCACTACCATCAACATGTTTTCTACTACAAAAGCAAAAGGTGAAGAGTAATGTAATGCAATACCTTTCCGAAACACAATAACACATTTAAGAACAACGGGGATTTAACAATGGACAAAGCTACTGGCATTTGAACAGGGGTGTGTAGGCTGTCAATAGGCACTGTATTTACCGGCATGGCTGGAGTTGATGAAGCTTGCTGGGTGGTGGTGCTGGCAAAGGTGTAGTGGTCTGACTGGCAAACTCTGTTGAACAGATTGGATATGAAAAGACGTGTTTAGTGAGATGATTACTGCAATGGTATGACACCTGGCACGCTAACTAGCGCCTAAAGTACAAACACTTCTAAAGGATATTTCCACTTAATTTTCAGACAAACCAAGCAAGGGACCACATGTACAGACTCTATAAATACTAACCATGATGTCAGTTTTTTATTCAAATAACTTGAAAGAGATCGTCAGGTATAAATGCACCATGCTAGTGGTTCATTCATTCACATGCTGTTACATGCTAACTGGCGCCTAGAGTACAAACACTACTAAAGGATATTTCCACTTAATTTTCAGACAAACCAAGCTAGGGACCACATGTACAGACTCTATAAATACTAACCATGATGTCCGTTTTTTATTTAAATTACTTGAAAGAGATCGTCAGGTATAAATGCACCATGCCAGTTCATTAATTCAGATGCTGTTACATGCTAACTAGCGCCTAAAGTAAACACTTCTAAAGGATATTTCCACTTAATTTTCGGGCAAACCAAGCTAGGGACCACATGTACAGACTCTATAAATACATTTTGGAAACAGGTGTTGGCTAGAATTACGCTTTACATACAGTTTTTAAAATGAAAATAGTAGAGATATAGAGAAGAGATGTTTTACTTACCTAGTCCTAAGCCTGCTACTGGTGGTTTGAGTACTGACATTGTAGGCTATTCGCATCTGCTTGGATGAATTTTTTTTGATTATGTTTCTAAACGTAAAGACATTTAACAACTTCTTTATCAGTCAGACGGTTACACAGTTACCTGCAAGAACAACAAGTCACGTAAGAGATGAAATCGTTTAGCTTACTGCAACATGAGAAATCAAGTAGTGTGAAACTAGCGACAGTAAAGAAAATTCCAATATGGCCGCCATTCGGAACTGAGAAATCACAACTCCATCTTCTTCGTTTGTCTTCTTCTCTCTGGTCTGATCTATCATTCACTGAGCAGCGCCAGCGCCACACACCAGTGGCAGCAGGCTGCAGTGTTTGAACGTGGTTGCATTAGTTCTGCTTTTGACGTTCTCATATAAAATCGTAATAAATACATAATTGTTTTATTTGGTAAGCACAGGGTAGCCACGGGGGTGCCAGTGACACAGCTACATGGGGCCATGGGGCCATTCTAGGCTTCAGTGTAGAGCAGCCACGTTGAGGGACCATTCACTAAATGCACACATAAATACATTTATTATAGCCCCCCATGGATGAAAGTCCACAAAACTTGGCATACTCCCAGAGGGTGTCAGGTTAATCATACACATGAAATTTGGTGCAGTTCATAGCATCTCATCTGAAGATAGGGGCAATTAAAGCAATATTACATTACATTTTCAATTTTTACCATGGGGGTGCAATTCACAAATGACTGGTTATAAGCTAAGTTGATCCGAGCTCTTGAGACCAACATACCATAAAAAATGTGTCATCCTCGGTGCCACGGTTCAGGTAGTTATGTAGGAAAAACTGCAATTTTTGGGCTTCGGGCGGGGCCAGCGCGGGGGGGGAGTGACCCCCGGGGACGAAACGAAATTTTTCCGTAAAAGTCTACTGGGGCTACATGCCCACCAAGTTTCATGTGCCCCGGTGTTACGGTGTCCCGGGAATCGTTGACCAAAAATTCAGAACCGATGACGGAAAAAAAAAAAAAAAAAAAAAAAAAAAAAAAAAAAACTTTGACAACAACTATATGACCGCTTCGCTAGCTATGCTAGCGGCGGTCATAATAAACAGTTGTGCACCAGCAGCAACTTGGAACAGCATTCAAATTCAAGTTCACAGTTATTACTAAATAATAAATCTAACTAGCTGACATGAAACTCAACAAATGCATAATTTTCTCCCATCAAAACAATTTTGCAGGTAAAAAATCCCATATTAGTGACATACATTGAAACACCCCTGCCAAAATGGTGTCACCCGCGAAACCCCTCTATTTAGTCATAGTGGTAGGCCTACGTCCCTCAGTTTCCCCACGATAAACTAATGAGTTCACACGGAGTTTGAATGGTGGTAAACGGTACTTGAAGTTGTACGTTTTATCTAATAAATGAGAAGTTTTTAACAGCCAATTTGAACATTTGCATGTCTTGATACCAAGAACAGTTTAATACAGATGAAAATGACAATGGGTTTAGTTTGAGTAGCCTATTTTGTGTAAACTGACACATTAAACGTGTTGCCTAAATGCAACAAAACGCATGAAGATCGTAATTAACCTATGACAAATGGTGGTTAGTATAGATATTCTTTTGATCCTATGACATAAATTTGGTATCTGTATTTATCCCATCCGTGAATTTAAACACTCAGAGCACACAGTGAGGTGAGGCACACTAACCCGCAGCAGTGAGCTGCTGCAACAGCGGCGCTAAATGGCTGGTTGCGCGTCATCCCTCCAGCCTTTTTTTGAAACAAAATTAAATTTGGATCGGCCCATGGATCTGCTAATTTTTCCCGATCCCCGATCCAGTTATTTTGTTCATATCGGGGCCGATATCCGATCCAAATATCGGATCGGTGCATCCCTAATTCTAACGCTTGCCTAGAAAGTATTCTTCGGCTCTGCTCCCACCTATTTGAATGCCCTCATACAGGCATATGCTGGACCGTTGCACTCCTCAGCCGAGCGACGTTTAGCTCTTCCACCAGCATGCCTCATTGGTGGAACGCACTACCAGTAGTTACATCCCTCTCCATCTTCAAAAAACGTCTGAAAACCCAGCTATTCAGAGAACATCTCATCCTAGAGTACTTACAACTCTTGCTTATCCTACAAACAGTTGCACTCATTGATGCGCTTACTACACTCATTGATGCACTTATTGTGTTTTTTGTTTATTGTTGTAAAATTCTTAAAAGCTTAAAAATGTTTTTACCTTGTTGTAAGTCACTTTGGTTAAAAAGCGTCAGCCAAATTTAATGTAATGTAATATAAAAGCTACAGTCTTGTTTTGTGGATAGAGGCTTCATTATGAGGGAAATTCTCCCCTTCACGAATTAAATAGCGTGTAAGCTTTTTTTTTTTTACGTGCACTTTTTCAGTTGCACACTTCTATTTTACGCATATTCTGCCGTCCCAGCTTCTGACACACCCACATCTCGCAAGTTTGAAATCAAGGCAGCCTTATGAAAGAGGTGTGATTTATTTTAAAAAGAACCAGATTGATCCCAGGGGCGCAGATAGTATTTTTGAACTGGGGGGGACAGCTGTAAATTATTACATTTGTATAGTACTGACTGCCCTGGAAATGGCAATAGCCATGGTGGAGGGATACTTTGGGGCTAAGGAATTTACAGAAATATGTGGTGTGTGCCTTACAGAAATAAATGGCAATTTTTATTTAGTGATGAAAAATGACTTTTTGACACTTTTTGTGCTCCATATTTGTGACACTAGCTGATCTGACCTGACTTGTTTGCGTGGTAGCACACATGACGTGCAGATGATGATTCTCTATAATATTCTTATATTGCAATGAACAAAGTAAAGGCTAAAAAGTGTTTATTTGTCAAACAAATTATATGCAATATGAGTCTTGAATTGGATACCATATGGAGTTTGCTAGGATCTCAAAACCGTATTATGAACGTGACTTGCCATAGAGAAACACATGATAACGTTGGATTATGAACATAGGCTATTATGCCACACAAAAACATGGGGTAAGTGGAGCTAAATTAACTTATTATTTTGCTGTCACTTCGTCTGTTTTATGGCCTAGAATATTGTATTTGGTATCTGTGGATAGCTCTAGCTCTCCTCTTTCATCTGATGCGTGCCATATCTTTCTGATGGCGGTTTCACGAGTAGCCTAAATCAAACGAGAGTAATGGTAGCCGAAGCTATATGACATTATTATTTGTTTGTCATCTGCCCCCCATCTGCGCCCCTGATTGATCCACCACCTCCTTAAAGGGATAATCCGGAGTGAAATGCACTTTAGATCAATTTTTCGGACTATTGGGAGTACATACGTTGAGTTGACACCAAAATCATGTCATTCAGATGTATTTTGAGAAAGTTCGCGCTCACCGTTTTTAGCCAAAACTCGTTAGCCTGGAAGTGACCGGGGCGTGTCCTTTCGCCGCTACAAAACGCTATTTTTATACCTCTTCTACTGTTCCAAACAACACTACACTTACGTGGTAGTGAGTAGAGGTTCCCTAAAGCCAAACCGAAGTATCCGCACGTCTTTATGTGGTCGGATAGAGAGTCCAGAATGAATTTAATCGAGTCCGTACCTTTCCGGAAATGTTAGTAAAGTGTTGTGAAAACGTTGCTAGCTGCAACAGCGACATTTCCGGAAAGGTACTGACTCGATTAAATTCATTCTGGACTCTCTATCCGACCACATAAAGACGTGGGGATACTTCGGTTTGGCTTTAGGGACCCTCTACTCACTACCACGTAAGTGTAGTGTTGTTTGGAACAGTAGAAGAGGTATAAATATAGCGTTTTGTAGCGGCGAAATGACATGCCCGAGTCACCTCCAGGCTAACGAGTTTTGGCTAAAAACGGTGAGCTCGAACTTTCTCAAAATACATCCGAATGACATGATTTTGGTGTCAACTCAACGTATGTACTCCCAATAGTCCGAAAAATTGATCTAAAGTGCATTTCACTCCGGATTATCCCTTTAACCCTTTGGCTGCGTTCAGACTGCAGGCGAATCTGATTCAAATCTGATTCCTTCTTATAGTATATATTTTTAGGGCTGACTGTTCACACTGCCTTTAGCAAGTGTCCAAATCGGATATGGCTCTGTTCAGACTGGGTCACATTAGTAACAGATCTGACAGGTTGCTGTAGCAACGAAAACAAACATGTCTGCCATCAGGAGGAAATACTTGCTAATTTGGTGTGAGTAAACATAGACTAGGTGAGTGTTCTAGGTGAGTGTTTATTGAATGCATGCATACGTGTGCGCATTTGCGCGACAGAAACCGAAACTAATCAGTGGCAAGCTCCGCTTCAAACTGGCGGAAGGCTATTTAATTATTTAACGGCATTTAATAGAACAATGTGAATTCTTGCAACTTCCATAGAAACAGAGCAGAGACTGTATAATGCTCTATTTAGCATTGAGTATTGTTAAGTCACGTTTAATATAACATGGTCAAAAGACATAGCCGTATCGTTGCTCCATAACTCGAAATAGGTGGGCGGTCACGCACGTAAAGTCACGTCATGGACAGTCAAATCCGATCTGAGTGTTGGGAGCTGTTCAGACTGAGATGCATCTGTCCATATCCGATACGAATGCGATATGAAACTACCTCCTGGATGTGGTTTGCAACCGTTTCGCAAAAATCGGATTTCATGTGACCTGTCACTGTTCAGACTTCAAAAGTGACATCCGATACAAATCTGAATGGGCGAAAAATCGGATTTTGGCTGGCAGTCTGAACGCAGCCTCAGTCAGAACAGCTCTCTTATTGTTTTTACAAAGTGCCATTGACACATTATCATTATATTTGGAAACTAGTTGATTAGAGGTTTCTAATGGTGTCACTTATATGTTTCTAGGACAGAAACTAGCAGAGATTCTGATGTGTGTTTGGAGCAGTGTTTCAAATCCCCAAATTTGAGATTTCGGTGTCAAACACTCGTTTCCATGCTAGGCAATACAGAAAACGGGCTTAAAGTGTAAAATACCAAAATATTCCTTTAACAACGTCAATCTCCATTACAAACAAATCAAGAGACAGGAGATAAATTATGTTGCTTGGCAATACGGCTCGGGATCGTGGTGTGAAAACTTCGTGGGCAGCCATATTGGCAGCCTCACTCCCCAGTTTACTATGGATTACTATGAATTTACTCCTGCCTGGTAGAGTGTTCCTGTTACTTAAAGGGATATTCCGCCATTTGTGGAAATACGCTCATTTTCCACCTTCCCTCGAGCAAAACAATCGATATTTACCTTGTTCCCGTTCATCCAGCCATTCTGTGAGTCTGGCGATACAACTTTTAGCTTCAGCCTAGCATAGATCATTGAATCGGATTAGACCATTAGCTTCTCGCCTGCTAGCTTCATGTTTAAAAGTGACTAAGATTTCTGGTAATTTTCCCATTTAAAACGTGTCTCCTCTCAAGTTAGAAAGTGCAATAAGACCAACTGAAAATGAAACCTGGCGTTTTTCTAGGCTGATTTGACATGGAACTACACTCTCATCTGGCGTAATAATCAAGGCACAGTATCTATCTGACTTTTTTTTTAAGTATACTGGAGCCACATGGGATACTATTATCAGCAAATGTGCCATTGAAAATGTTGTCGATTTTCAATGTAAAGAAGTAAATGCCATTTGATTGTTGCTTTTTTGTAGCCTGGTAGTAAACCAGAACCTGGAATCTTTCAGATTAAGGGTCTGGCCACAAATAATGAAAATGGCCCAACTCGAGGGGCGACACCAAGCATGCATTTGAAAATCTCACTGCACGCAATTGGATAACAATTCAAACAATGTTTCCTCTGACTGATTCTGGACTTTGACGCAATTGGATAACACTACGACCAAAAACGAAAGTTGTAGCGCTATCGCAGGGATTAAAGTTTTCCGGCACCGTGCCGGAATTCCGGCGTGCGGCCATTAACTGCGTTCATTTTTTAAAATATTATTTATTTGTTAACGCTATTGAAAAACACGCAGCATTCGTTAAGCTGAATTTCCTTTCCCTACTCTCCCTCTCTGTCACTCACGCGTCACGCACCCTTCACACACACACACACACACACACACACACACATTCCACTTCGTGCACACCGCGTCTGTCTCCATAGCGAGATCATCCCTGGAAGCGCGGTCGCACTAATGTACCTGACGCTGCGGGTGGAAGCATAAGTTCTTCCGCAAATTTTGTAGACTATGCGTGCAACTTTACCAAACCGTATAGAAGTAAACGAATTCTCCTTGGCCCGCTCTCGACACCCGCCCCTCGACATGCACATTTAATCCAAACAAAACATTCACAATCGTGAACGCTATGACGCACAGAAGACGACTAGCTGAATTATTGTTAAATACGGTTAGCATCATTAGTAGGCTTAGGCTATGCTGCACACATCTGATTAAAACTCTGCATTCAAGTTGACTGACAATCTCAATACCAGTGTTTTTCAACTCCAAGATTTAAAGGGCCTGTCCCAAGGAGAAAAAGTATGAGCTTACCTTGAAACTTAAATACACGTGGGGACACTGAACAGTCCAACCAGCTAGAGTATGATAAACTAGCCAACTATGCTACTTTGTTTACAATATTTTGAGGCTTCAGTCAAACAGCTGAATTTAAGAGGTGGAGTTGTAATATGAATAGCAGGCATATATAATAAGCTGCATAAAGTTTGCTGTTATGAATATCAGAAATGTCAGTATACAGAATGTATAAATAATTACACGTGTGTGTGTGCGCGCGCGCTTTACATCTTGTTAAAAAATCATGAAATAAATAAATTCACATTATGTGAAAGCAAAGTGATAAAAAGTCAGACATGAGGCGACCACCACACATTGCCTTCTAATCTAATTACTCTTTAGAAAGAGAATCATTGTCTTTTTTGAATACCTTAACTTAAATGGTTGCAACTAAATCTTATTCTTCAAATGCCTGCCTTCCAATTTCACATATCCTGACAACATAACACCTTATGATTGTAGGTAAATTTGTAACCTGTCAAAGACAAAGATTAGCAGCAAAACTTGATATAAAAAGAAATCCTAAATGCTACATGTAGCATATTGCAGTGTGTTGGACTACAATTGCCACCTATTGGCCTTTCTTGGGGTCCAACATCACAAACAAGGCCTGTGTCGTGTGCAAACACTCCAAAAAGTAGGCCCCAGCCGTGGCGCAACTGGCTGTGGCACCTGCACTGCACGCCGGCGACCCGGGTTCGATTCCCGCCCCGAGGTCCTTTCCGGATCCCACCCCGACTTTCTCACCCATTCGCTTCCTGTCTCTCTCTACTGCCCTGTCCAAATTAAAGGCACAAAAGCCCAAAAAATATACTTAAAAAAAAAAAAAAAAACCACTCCAAAAAGTAAACCGGTTTTCTATCGATCGATCAACATAGTGTCGTATAAAGTCACATGCACGAGTCTAAAAAAGTTCAGGCTCAGGATTTTTTTTTGCTTTAATCCCTGCTATCGCCATCAGTTTAGCTCGCTCACACCTTTTTTGGTTGCCCCCGATGGTTGGGGAAAACGTAATGTGCATCATTGCTCGTGGCCAGAGTATCTTGCGGACACAATTCAAATTTTGCTCTCGTGGGAACTGGATTTTCAGGGTAGCTTTTTTGTGCTCAGTTTTGAAATAAGAATGGATAGCTGTAATTCTTCAGACACTTGTTATCAGTATAACCTCGAATCTCGGCACCGGTCACTAATGCTTGAATATTAGCATATAACACACAAAGAGTGTAGGACATAGGGAGAACTCTGTCAGCCACACTTGTTTACAAACATATCTCCCTATTTTGTTTGATTTTAAATAGGAGAAACTGAACATCACAGAAAATGGGAGATTTCTTAGGATTCCTTTCAACACAGCTGGATGAACTCAGTGAACACTCCACTGGCATTGGAAATGTATGGAGGACCGTCCTTTTTGTGTTCCGAGTCATGGTGCTGCATGGCGGGGCAGAAAAAGTGTGGGATGATGAACATACAAGTTTAGTGTGCAACTCGGATCAACCTGGTTGCGAGCAAGTGTGTTTTGACTGGCAGTTCCCCATCTCCCACATTCGGCTCTGGGTGCTGCAGATCATTGTTGTCTCCACTCCAACCTTGTTGTACCTTGGCCACGCCATGTACATCAGCTCTAAGGAGACCAAGCTACGCGAGCGGCTCAAGAGGAATGAAGATAATGTGAAGTTGCCGAAGTACACCGACGATAAAGGTCATGTTGTGAACTTCAAGGGCAAGGTCCGGGGCAGCTACATAACGCACCTCGTCATCAAGATCCTCCTGGAGATCGGCTTCATCGTGGGCCAGTACTACCTCTATGGCTTCATCATGGTGCCCATGTTCACCTGCTCCCAGTCACCCTGTCCCCTCATAGTGCGCTGCTACATGTCTCGGCCCACCGAGAAGACCATCTTCATCATCTTCATGCTGGCCATGTCCTGCGTGTCCCTGCTGCTCAGTGTGATCGATATCTTCTACCTCCTCTGCTCCAGGGGGTTAGGACACACCAAGCCAACTAGTCGAACTGATAAGTCGGCTCTCATCTCCCTGAGTCAGTCAGGAACACACCGACAAAGTACATACGTATAAGAGCATTCGGTGCTAAACAATTCAGAGTTGAAAAGATAGTGTAGTTAAAAGATGAAAAAGCTAAAAGAAGTCTAGTTACCAAGATTAATCAAAGGATTTGCCTCCGCCAATGTCTGGGGTCTATAGGTCTATGATGTGACATGCAGATATTTGTATCCGAGTCCATTACTTTGGTTTAAAATTGTTTGAAATGATTCATAACAAGCATAATTTTATTCTATGAAAACTGTATAATTTGAACATATGTTCTGTTTATCATAACAATTAGAGATATGTTCCAATTCCAGGTTGGAAATTAGCTCAGTCAGCTTAACAAGGCTGCAGGCGGCTGCATGAAGCCGAATCCACAGAATTAGGCCCATTTGATTTGATGCAGATCTGACTTGATGTAATGCATGCTGGGTTGAACGCAATGCATACTGGAATGGATGCAATACATACTGGTTAGAAATACTGTCTGTCTAGTTACTTCTTTTAAAAGTAATTGAATTACTTACCAGTTACTGTATATCAAAAGTAATTAGTTACTTGGGAAAGTAACTTTTAAGTTACTTTTATGTCTGCGTATTAAATGTAAATATGAATAGTGAACAGTCAAATACAATAATCATATTTTTTTTCTAGTGGGTCACTGACTCGACAGTTAAGAGAGGATGCATGTCATCGATAACATACCTACAGTGTAGCAATCAATTTATTCAGCTCCGTCTGGCTTATCGGTGTGATGTTCAGCACTAGGGGGATATAGCTTTCAGAACACGGGGAGTTATTATATTATGGGAAAGAGAAAACAGAGCAGGCAGGAAAGCGGGAAGTTAGACGGACAGTCTGATTGTATGCACGTTATGCATGAACACAATAAATATGCCGGAGTTACACGGCTATTTGAGAAACATTTGTGGGAGCGAGAAGAGGAGTATTACAATCGGCTGCACTGCAGTCAGTGTAAAGTCTGGTTGTTTGCATGGAGTGGCGCCTTCAGCATTCGTAGGGCTGGGGTCTTTTGCTAGCGTTGTCCATTCGTAAATTATATATTTTAATTATTTTCAATGGGCAAATGGCAGTGCTTTTGTAATGAATGTATTTATAGTATGATGCGTTCTCTCTGCGGAAATAAAGTCTGTTTGTTAAATCGCTCTTGTTTCCTGCCTTCCTTGATGACACTTCTAGCTCAAATTAAGTATGAGTGTAAGTATATACTTTTTTGATCCCGTGAGGGAAATTCAGTCTCTACATTTAACCCAATTGAACCAAATTAGTGAACACACACAGCACACAGTGAACACACATTGAGGTAAATCACACAGTAACCCAGAGCAGTAAGCTGCCTGCCCAACCAGTGGGAAGGCAAGCAGTGAGGGGTTAGGTGCCTTGATCAAGGGCACCAGCCGTGGACTGGTCAGGGATCCCAGCAACCCTCCGGTTACAAGCTCGGAGCCCTTACCAGTAGGCCATCGCTGCCTGAACAAGGTTCAGCTATTTCTCTTTTGGACATATATAATGAGCCTTCATGTCGTAAATTCTAAGGGTGAGACCAGTAAAACGAGCAACACACGGTTATCAACACACGGTTATTCTTACGCTGGACTTGGAGTAATATGAAAGTTTCATGAATCACACGTGAGCCCCGTCGTAATTTCTGAGTTCAGATCTACGCTGGTTTCTTACTTGTCTGTTTTGTTACTTGTTTGTACTTGTCACATGGCCAATAGCTTGGGAAACCATGACTCTGACTTCGCAGAGAGTCTGACCTAGATCCATTGGCAAATGTTTATTTCCTGGTTTGTGGATGCTTGTCTGAAGTTTGAAATCATTTGACGGAGCACTGAAGGGAAAATAAATTGAGTAGACAGGCGGAGTCAGACTGCAAGGCACAGGACACAGCTGCCTGATTCCACATTCTTTCAAACTCTTGTTTGAAAAGGTACTGGCTGCCACAATTGTAAGACACTAAATTTAGCTAATGGAAGTTATGGCATTTTATGTAATAATGTGATAAATATCTGGTAAAAATGTGAAAATATATCTTGAAATAACATGATATTTTCATGGTATAAAAATGTAATGTGAAAATATCATTATCGTGAAATAACATGATAATTTCATGTAATAATATGAAACTTATCTTGTTAAAATGTGAAAAAGATCTTGTTATAACAAGAAACACTCACGTAATTACTTGATACTAACATTCAACTTTTTTTTTAGTGTGACAGCAATATGCCACCGTACCTTGCACTAATTCAGCACAACTGAAAAAATTCTCACAGGTAGCTAAGGCAGGCAGGCAAGCAGGCCCATGTTGAGTTCAGAGAGGGTTTTTTTAATAATTGGAAAGGAGTCCAGTAGATCCAAGGGCATCGGACTGGGAGGAAAATGGGACTGATTAGGGCCTGGTTTCCCAGATTCGTTAAGAAGCTTTTGAGTGCTAAGAACTTCTTTGGAGCGCTCTAAGAATGCTCCAAAGAAGTTCTTAGCACTTAAAGGAACACTTCACCATTTTTTTCATATGTTATTCCCTTGATTAAGACGAGTTGATACATACCTCTCACGTTTCAATGCGTGCACTCACTGGCTCTGGCGCGCGGCGCAACTTTGATAGCATTTAGCTAGCTCAATGCATTCATTAGGATCCAAACAGAGATGAAGTTAGAAGTGACCAAACACCTCCGTGTTTTCCCTATTAAAATACAGTTACACAAGTAGTCACACGACCAAGTTTGGTGAGACAAAAAAAACGTGGTGCATTTGTAAGCAGGCAAAAGGGATAACTATATTGTGTGGCGGAATAACATTGGGAGCACTTAGACTCTGCGCAGTAATATCCTCACTCCAAAGTGAAACTGAAAGTGCAAGAGTGAGGATATTACTGCGCCACACAATCTGGATTACATCAATGTTGGTTAGTGATAGTACAACCAAACCCACCAACTATTCCTGAGCATTTTGGCAAATAAGGTCAACAAGAGAAGCTGCCAGAACTGTGATGTCAAACCTTAGCCTCGTCCACATATCTTTAGGATAGTATCGATTTAAGATATTTCTCAAATTTATTCATAACTATTTGTATATTTTACAGACAAAATGAGTCAATTAAAACGCCTGTCTACATTGCTGACAAAGGTGCGAGCCCACACCACGGTCATCGGGAGGGTGTGGATGTCTGTTCTGTTCCTTTTCCGGATCATGGTGCTGGGGGCTGGTGTTGAGAAAGTTTGGGGTGACGAGCAGTCCAAGATGATCTGTAACACCAAACAGCCGGGTTGCAAAAACGTTTGCTACGACAAGGCCTTCCCCATCTCCCACGTTCGCCTGTGGGTGATGCAAATCATCTTCGTCTCCACGCCCACCCTGCTATACCTGGCTCACGTCGTCCATGTCACGCAGAAGGAGAAAAAGCTCAGGGAGAAACTGCAGAACAATGCAGAGAATGGAACGCTGAAGATGCCCAAGTACACGGACGACAAGGGCAAGGTCTACTACACCAAGGGCAGCCTCTTGGGCAGCTACATGACCAGCCTGGTGTTCAAGATGATCCTGGAGGTTGCGTTCATCGTGGGCCAGTATTACCTCTACGGCTTCAAGTTCATGGCCAAGATAGTGTGTGAAGGAGACCCGTGCCCCCTCAGGGTGGAGTGCTACATGTCGCGGCCCACGGAGAAGACCATCTTCATCATCTTCATGCTGGTGGTGGCCTGTGTTTCCCTGCTGCTGACCGTGGTGGAGATCTTCTACCTGATAAACAAGGCATACAAGAAAACGCAGACATACAGACAGAGAAGACAGTGATTTATGCTCTGACTGTGTTTAACCATGACACTGTTTTACTGGCATAATATCGACAAATAATCTGCACCCTCTCTATAAACACCTTATGTCTGTTGAGAATTGTTTTGAGAGCCTATTGATGCATCTCACAATAAAGAAATGTCCACCACATCCAGTGTTTGTGAACATCTCTAACCGTACTTATCAAATGTAGCTGGATACTGATGAACGCATGCCTCTTATAGCCACAATAGTCAGTTTAGCATTATTAGCCATATTTTGGGTGGCCCGTGAAGACCCAGTGGGTGTCCTGTCTGGCCCACTTGGTAATGAAGTTGAATAGCCCTGGATTATGGACTATGTAGTTGTTCTGGGTTAGTTATTTTCATTTTATACCACTGCTTGGGTCAAATTTCCTATTGTGATGCGCTATTTGTTGATTATCCCTTACATCAGCAGAGCAATTTTTTTGTATATGCATCAGGCTTGTGCACAATTCCGAATTTTAGAATTTGCCTCCATTCAATTCATGAATTGGAATTTGAATTGAATTGGCCCCACCCCACAGGAAGTTGAATTTGAATTGGAATTGGAATGACAGGAAGTGGAATTCAATTCATGGCAATTCAAAACAAATTCACATGTCACATAACAGGAAGAATGTGTTGAATCTCACATACATTCAGTTCATGGAAAATTACATTGGAAATGTCATTGATTACTGTTTTCAATTATAAATTGTGTGTTTGTTGAGATCATATCTGACATTTTGTGAAACTTGATTGTTAAACACTGCAAAAAAGGGTGTCTAAAAACAAGATAAAAACACTAAATCTGAGGTAAAAGGTACTCAAAACAAGTGAAATTTTCTGTCCATGCAGCAAGATAATTTCACTTGACAAGATTTTGTGAATTAAGATAAATAAAAAAAAATCTAGCAATAAGCATGTCTACAGAGGTATTTGGAAACTTAACATAAGCTGAAATTGCTGTTTTTTAAGATTACTTTTAAATAATTTTTACATCCCCAAAATAAGTAAAATATACTTAATATAAGCATAAAATGCTGGTTGTAAAATGAGGTTACTTAAATTTAAACAGCCTCAGATTATATTCCTTTTTTTTTGGAAGAATATTTTCTGGACTTTTTGCCTTTATTCAGATAGGACAATGAAGATAGACAGGAAGCGGGTAGGTGAGTGAAAGAGTTGGGGAGAGATTTGGCTATGACCGCAGGTGAGATTCGAACCGGGTCCCCGTGGACGAGTACAAGGTACTAATGCTGTAACCTGTTGCACCACAGTACCACAGGTTGTGACAAGTCTAGATTACGTATATTTAAAGTTGTTACATAAGTTGTTATAAGCATAAACTGCTGTTTTAAGATGATATTTTAAATCTTAAATGTCATCTTAAATTAAGTCAAATTTTCTTGTCATTTAATCTTAAAACTAGCTTTATTTCGATGAGAATTTGAGGGAGAGATGTAAAAGATCTCATTTTAACAGTATTTACCTCATTTTAAGATTTCATGCCTATTTGAGACAAAAAAAAGATGTGCTTGATTTAAGATAGTGTAAAGTTGAACACTTACGTAAAGTAAGAAATTCACGCTTCAAACAATATAAATGATCTAACACTTCTAATCTATTTTTTGATCTTGATAAGAATCAAATAATTTGCAGCGTACCCTTATATTATGTATATGAATTGATTTGAATTTCATTGAATTTCAATTCTACTTCCCTTAATTCAAATTCGAATTGTAATTCTGCATCCTGTTTTTGACCTCAATTCAAATTCAATTCAAACTCAAGAATTGAATTGGAATTTAGGAGTCATTCTCAATTCAATTCTGAATTTTTCACAAGCCTGATATGCATCATGTTTGAGTACCTCGGATCTCTCTTCTTTCTCTATATCTGGAATCCTTGCACTGAAGAGCACCAAAAAGGATTTACACCTCGTAGCACTCCAAACAGACCTGTTTTTTCTGACTAGGTTGAAAATAGTTGTTGAAGGAATGACTGTGTATGTAATGTCAGCTGTTTGCAGCAGAAAGAGGGATGGTTAAGTAAGACATTGCTTTGTGCACTGGAACAGGAAAGGGGCCATCCCTGGGCTAGCCTTAGCCTCTTGTTGTCTTAGCCTTGAAAGGAACTCTGAATGCTAAAGAAACATGTACCCTGTATTAGAATAAACTTTCACTTGACTAAGTAAAAACTTGTTTCACTAGATATCTCCTAAACAGGTTCAGCTGCTTTTGTGGAAAGTTGTATCTACTGAAGTTTAACATATTTTTGTATGAACAACAACAAAAAAATGCAAAAAGTAAACATGCCTAAAATTACTTGCACAAACAAGTTAGAGAAGAAATCAGCCAATTTTTCACATATTTCTGTTTCTCGAGGTCACAGACTACTGTCGGCATGATGAACAACTCTGGATACGGGATAAGCTATATACTTGCCTTTGTTTGTCTTTCACTTGGCTCGAAGGTGTGTGTATGTGTGTGTGTGTGTGTGTGTGTGTGTGTGTGTGTGTGTGTGTGTGTGCGTGTGCTTGTGTGTGTATGTGGTGACTTGTGTTTGTCATTATTGTGTATTTTGCTGACTGTGTTCTTCTTGGCTGAGTGAGAACTCATTTCACTAGACATCTTCTGAACAGGTTCAGCTGCAACACTGCCAAGCACAACAACAACAACAACAACATACTTATTGCAGATCAACTGGAACAAAAGACAAGGACATATTGTTTCTTGTAAGCCTATATTAAACACAGACTGCCTCAGAATTAACATGAACATTTTCCTAAAATGTAAAGTAAGATTTCCATCTCCTTGGCTTTAGCTTGGAACTGTTACTTTGAGAGACCTTGGAAATATTTGCTCTTAAAATGCAGAATCACCTACAAACATCAGTACACTTCCTGTACTCATCCAGACCTATAATTACCATCTTCCAGCATTTCCAACATTCCCACCATAATGCCCATAATGTCTTAATCATCTATTACTCAGTCACTTGTCCTCCTTCACGTTATCATCTTCACTTTAATCGTAATCTCCACCAGCTGGTTGCAGCTCAGACGACAGTCCTTGGGCTCGCAGCATGGAATGGTGGCTTTGCTACATCGTTTCCTTCATGAGGAAAATCAGACACGCAGAATCATCAATGTTCATGCACCATATTGACGTTTTTGACAGCAGCCATTTTGACATGCCAATTGTCACTAATTATGTGAATGAAACCTCTGAACAAACTTAATTTCTGTTAAATTTGTGTGTAGCAGAATCATAACGTTGATTAATGTCACTAGTAACACCCGGGCTACCCACATATATCATGGCAAAACTGCTGTGAAAAGGTACATTGTGTTCCATTAATTACAATATTCTGTCAAATATGGCAAGGCGATATGAATTGATGTAAACCACAATTTAAATCGCATTATCACCCAGGGAGAAGAAATACTCTTTTATGATTGGCTGGTGGTGTGGTCAATGAATGAAAAGTAACTATAACAACCATAGTAGGCCGACGCTTGTGCCTGGAAGCAGCTCCACAACAGTGCAAACAACTGTAAACAAGCTATCAATAATAATAACTCTATCATTGTTACGGCCAAGAAAGTTGTACAACAAACTGGCTTCTTCTTAAATGGAATTGAATTGCTTGTTTCCTTTGTGTGCTATAAAGGCTCTCTCTCTCTCTCTCACACACACACACACACACACAATCACAGTTGTGTAACTTTTTTTATTGTTCTGATCATGTAAGGGTTTGACAGCATTGCCGCATTAGATGTTTTTTTTTATTATGGGAATAGAGTATTATTTGTTATTAGAATCAGAATAATGGCTCAATCAGAGAAATTACATGGAAAAACTTTGATCGGAATAAAACTGCTGATCCTATTAGTATAGAGCCCTTGGTCTTGAATGATCCTTAGTGTTTTTCGTTGTCACCATGCATGCAAAGCTTTTGTTTTGTTTTGTTTTATTATCTGTGAATATCAAATAATTTGGCAGCTACATGTAGAATTGCTATCAGAGACAGAGCTTTGGCCTAGGGTGTGGACCAGATTCAGTGGGCATGTGTGTTGTATTAAAACATTTTACCTTTACACTCTATAGTGAATATTAGAAGAACTTGAGTTATTTGGGATTCATATTGGAGAATACACATTTGGCAAGGAAAGCTGCTCCCTGAGGTTCACGGTGCACAATATTGGCCCTAGAACTTGGATTTGGTTCCATGGTGCATTCCAGCTTCTGCCCTTCGGGCGAGCTAAATAGTGCACTTTTCTCTTTACAATTTACTCTGCCATACACCATCAACTGTGAGACCATATCAAAAGATATCTGCCTCACCTTATGATTGCCAGTGAATCAATTTAGGCACAGGTGGGCTCTGATCCAGCTGTAGAAGCATTTCAAAAGTAGAATGCACCAGAGCAAAATTGCAAGTGTCATAACAAAGGGTCTGAATACTTATGTAAATGAGATACTTCAGTCTTTTATTATGACCTCAAGGGCCACTCCACCCCCCCGCGCAAAGTGTTTATGGTATGTTGATCTCAAGAGCCCGCATCAACTTAGCTTATAACCAGTCATTTGTGATTTGCACCCCATGGTAAAAAAATGAAAATGCAATATTATACTGCTTTAATTGGCCCTATCTTCAGATGAGATGTTGTGAACTGCACCAAATTGCATGTGTATGATCAACCTGACATCTTCTGGGAGTATGCTACGTTTTGTGGAATTTCATCCATGGGGGGCTATAAAATAAATATGGTTTTGTGTACATTTAGTGGCCGTACACCCATCGGCCTGAAGATGGTGGTGTTAAGCGAAAGGTTGCTGGTTTAGGTCGGATAATGCACACACACTGACGTCCACATGCACACACACAACGTACACAGGCACACATACTCACAGACACACACACACACAAGCACACACAGACACACACACACACACACACACACACACACAGACAGACAGACAGACAGACAGACACACAGACACACACACACACACACACACACACATACACACACACACACACACACACACACACACACACACACACACACACACACACACACACACACACACACACACATACCCACTCTACACAAAAGCACAATCACACATGTGCACTCTTTTTTATACACAAGCTGCAAGAGTAGGAGATATATGCAATTGCACAAATAGGAGATACGTGATTCATTTTTGCGGTGAGAATGTGCAGAACTGAGCAGCGGTCATATTTTGTACCGCCATATGGTACATCTAGTTTTTTATATACATTCATAAAACACTCAAATATCTGCTTTTTTTGTGGAGTGTTGGTGTATTGTGTGTAGATTGATGAGGAAAAAATATTGAATCCATTTTAAGAGGAGTCTGAAACACAACAAAATGTGGAAAACTTGAAAGGGTCTGGCTACTTTCCGGTTGCACTGTATGTCCAATGTATTTCCTTTGTGTATGGTAATGTGAGCCACTACTGAAAACATAGAGGGAAAACTGCTAGATAATTTACATAATTCCTAAAATTGTTATTTTCATTATAAATAAAATATTAAAAACTCTTATTTTAACTTCCTAAAATGTTATAAATAAAGAGACAAGAATAAACAAACAAATAAAGACAAAAAAGAAAGAAAGAAAAGAAAGTGAAGTTTTGCCCATTGTGTGTGTGTGTGTGAGAGAGAGAGAGAGAGAGAGAGTGAGAGAGAAGGAGCGTTATGAGAAAGTCATAGTTATAATGGAGGGATAAAAAGAAAGTGAGTATAAGACTTGTGTTTGAGTGTAAATATATGAATGTGTGCAAGAGTGAGCAGTGTTGGTAGTAACGGCGTTTAAGTATAGCGCCGTTACTAACGGCGCTACTTTGTCAGTAACGAAGTAATCTAATGAATTACTTTTCTCATCGTTGCAACGCCGTTATCGTTACTGAGAATTTAAAGCGTCGCGTTACTACAATTTGGCTGAATGAAGCGAGTTCACTGGATAGGATCATGGAATACCCTCCCCTGAGCTATAAATAAATGTAGGCTATATTAGCCTAATCACCCTTGACAGACTAGGCATAGCGACCAAGATACTGTAGGCCTACATCATAGTGGAATATGGAAATAATTTCATTAAAGGCACACTTCCAACTTCAGGAGGGGAAAAAAGACTTGAATAGGCTACTCACCAAATCCAAGCCATTTCATTTGCACGTAGCGAACTTCCCACGATAGCTTATAGGCATAATAGTGACAAGTAAATGTGCACTCTGTCTGTCGGATTTCTATAGTTTCTTGACAGGGCTACTTCACTGAAACTGAACGTTATTTTCAAAGGAGGACCCTATACATTTTAAAGATAGCCTATTTTATTTTTGAGGGCTTCTGTATCGGGGGTTACCTTACAGTACAATTAATCCTTAGCCTATTACACGTCTCTGCTGCATAGCCTACATTTCGTCAGGGCCGTTCAACTGGAGAAGGGGTTGTTCATTTACTCCTGTAGATTGCAAATATAGACTTGCTGCGACTTCCGAACAGTTTTGTGAGTGCTACTTTGTTAATATTTGGGAAACTGCGAGTAAGGGGCGGCCGCGACCGCGCAGCCCTGGCTGCTGAAGTGCCACGAGAGCGCAACAAATCGTCAGAAACAATATATTTAAGCTCACAATAATCAGACCGGCCCAAAACGTTAACGGCCCACCGGGAATCCTCCCGCATCTCCCAATAGCCACCCCGGGCCTGGGCTGGGTGGGCGGATGCCATGCGCACGTTCTGACTTCCACCCACTAATTGTACCGAATAATTGGTTTTATTCTTCAATCAGTTAGGCTATAATAAATATGTATGACGTTAAAGATGTTATATAACATAAAAAGTAACGTCAGTTACTTTGCTGAGTAACTAATTACTTTTACAGTGTGGTAACTGAGTTACTAACTCAATTACTTTTTGGCAGAAGTAATTTGTATCGGTAACTAATTACTTTTTAAAAGTAAGATGACCAACACTGAGAGTGAGTGTGCGTGGATGTCTGTGGGCATGTGATTGCATGTGCTCATGGGACTATAGGCTGAAAGGGAGCGATTCAGTGGATAACTAGTGAGGTGTTTACCACACGTTGCGTTTAGTTGACAATCACATATAATGCTTAATATGTTATGTACTGTATGTCCCTTTAGATTGATGATGATGTCACCAGGAGCTCCACCTCATGGAGTGTTACCAATGTCATACTGTATATGAAGCATGCAATAGAACCATTTTTGGTTCTACATAGCAGAGTGTAGGTTGTTGAAATCCAATCTAGGCGTGGCATGTTCAGACACAGTTACTTGCTGTTGAGTCACCTGAAGTCTCTCTCTCTCTCTCTCTCTCTGCTTCACCCTTTCCTCCACTTCATGTTGTTCCTCTCATTTTCCTGTACTCCTCTCTTCATCCTCCAACACGTTCCTTAAATCGTAATCTCCACCCACTGGTTGCAGTCCAGGAACCAGTCCTTGGGCTCACAGCATGGACTGCTGGTTTTGCTGCATTGCCTCCTACATGAAGATGATCACAATCACATCACTCTTCAGGAGCCATACCAAGAGGTGTGATGCATAAAAATGATCATGTGATTTTTTTTTTAATGTAAGTGATGTTCATAATCTAAACCATAACTTAAATAGTATTGGTTTTCAACAATGTTGGAGACATCACTTTAACCTTATGCTTTAGAAATGCATTGATGATGCTGCCATAGTGGCAACATTCAGAAGTGTGTGTGTGTGTGTGTGTGTGTGTGTGTGTGTGTGTGTGTGTATGTGTGTGTGTGTGTGTGTGTGTGTGTGTGTGTGTGTATGTGTGTGTATACACACTATTGATAAGAAGTCAGAGATATTTCAGGCTTTCGGGTGAAATCTGTTGGCCTTTGTTTCAATAAATTGTTTGAGATGAGGAAATCACCATTGCATGCCTCTACTTAAATACCCTACTTTCGTTATATACAGTACCACTGTAGCTTGAACTTTTACATTTTCCATAAATTTCACCCAAAAGCCAGATATCCCCAACTTTTTGTGAGCAACGTATCGAGGGCTGAGAACCAAAGGGGCGTAAGTGACATTTCACCAACTTTACAGGAGAGCCAAAACAAATCCAACTGCTTCTATATGTTCACAGTTAAAGACCTTTGGTTTTTGTTCAATAACTATATATTTATAAATATTTTACTTCTATAATTTTGTCAGCTAAGAGAGTTCATCAAGAGCTTTCAGGTGATATACAGTACAGTATATAACTCAATTTTGACCAAAATGTCACTTACGCCCCTTTGGTTCTCAGCCCTCGGTATGTCTGTTCTATGTCGTCTGACTACCAATATGAAATTGAACTGAGAGATTCTGTGTTTTTTGGAGATGCTATGAACAGACTTGAACACACCCCTCAAATATCAGAGTGCAGTTTGGATGCTTCAAAGATGTTTGTAGTAGATGGACACCTTCTGTCGTCATGAATGCATATGCAACAACACTGCCAAAACAAGAGGGGAGTTTAAGAAACACTGGTAACACTAAATGCATTGATGGGAGTGTTCAGCAAAAACATTAGGTGGATTCAACTTGATATAACAGCCTGCAGCCGTCTTAAAGGAACACTCCACCACCATTTTTTCATATTAAACTACGTCATTCCCTGAACTAAGACGAGTCGATACATATAGTCGCGTTTCAGTGTGTACACTCAATGGCTCTGGCGTGCGGCGCTACTTTGAAAGCACTTCGCTAGCCCAGTTCATTCTTTAGAATCCAGAGATGAAGTTAGAAGCGACCAAACACCTCCACGTTTTACCTTACAACGTTTTAAAATACAGTTACACAAGGGGCCCGATTTTGCCGGTCGCGCAATGAGCTTTCGCCACTTGTGCAACCTTTAATTACTATTCTCTGCGAGCGCATCCTTCATTTGTCCAGCGCAAATGTACGTTCTCTAAATGGGAGAAGATATTGCGCCCTAACGGGCGTGTCAGTGAAGAGAAGAGGTGTGGTCCGGCGCAAAGCTCGCCAGTCGCTAATATATGGATGAAGAAAGTAAGTGCGCCACTGACCAGGAAAAACCTAGTCGGAAATCACTCGCGCATAGCTGAAAGGCTATTATATGAGCGCATGAGGCTTGGGGATATGGAAGAGTGCACAGTGCGCACTTCTTTCATCAGCAGGAGCGCGCGCAGCCCGAATATAATTAAATAATATTTGTCCGTTTCTCGGTTTTAGGTTCGTGTATTGGTCAGCAAAAAGTAGCATACATAGCATAACAACATCCACATGCAATAATACAACAATAACGTCTAACAGTGACCTGCTCATTTAGACAACATTACACAGCCCTATGGCTAAGTTACCTTCAGTTAGTTTTGTTCTAGCATACCTTTAACGTCTGGCATTAAACAGCTGTAGTGTTCTGGCAACTGTCTACCTTGTTATTGCTCATCTGGAATAACTTCTCTAGCTGCCTCCATCCTCCATCCTTTCTGTTTTGTTTGTTTAAAGAACTTGCGATATCCATGATGAGTAGGAGTTAGTGAATTAGCTTCACATTGTGTGCTGATAGCGGAGTAAAAGAAAACAACACGTAGCCTAGTTGCGCCCTGCGTGCGTAATCTCTCCTGTTCAGACGAAATGTGTGCGCGTGGATATAGCTATATAGCGCATTAAGTTAATTTTGATAACGTATTGACTGACTTTTTCTTAAAATAGAAGATTGTAAATAGCCTGATGGCAGGCAGCTAATGGGATGCTGTGCATATTGGGTGGGTACGGTATGGCATGCCAATTTGGTGTGAATACACACACACACACACACACACAAGGGAAATGTAATAATGATAACTAGATGCACCGCATAGCGGTACACAATATGACCGCCGCTCAGTTCTGCACATTCTCTCCAAAACGAATTACGCTCGTCAACTTTCCTGTATGGCTGGGATTATACTTGCTGTTAGACCAACCGTAAGCATATGCGCCCGTGTGCGACCTGCTGTGTCCGGTGTACAGACTCGCTGCAGCATTACGCACCCTACTGGAGGTCTTCACTAGGGGGAGAATAGTAACATCAGATGTGGATGTGGCCATGTGCCATTGTTTACTCTCATGATTGCCCCCAGCTTCGATGTCGATAATGCATCTTGCAGTCACCTTTTTTTGTAGTGATCGCCCCCTACTTTCTTATCAGTATTGCATCTCGCGGACGCGTCATGTTCGCTTGCGACGACGTGCACGACCGACGCACCAAACGACCGCAAAATACGCGAGGCAGTCATGATACGAACACGAACGCGTTGTCTGCAGCAAGTCTAAACCTGCCTTATCTCCGATTTGTGCAATATACTGTATGTATTTCTCCTACTCTTGCAGCTCATGTGTACATGAGTGTGTGCATGTGTGAGTTTGCTTGTATAAAGATGTGTGTGTGTCTGTCTGTGTGTGTGAATGTGCATGTGTGCGCATGTGTGTGTGTGTGTGTGTGGAATCCGTGGAAGTGTGTTTATCTGTGCGTGTGAATCTGTTGATGTGTGTGTGCGAACTTAGTTACTTTTTAAACTGAGCCCCCTGCCGGCTCAACATAAAAATGCCAATCGGTTTTGCCAATAGCCTACTCACTATATTGGAATTTAACAGTTACGCCATTTTAACAGTAACGTCAGAACGTATAGAAGACAGATATAGAACACAACCTGCAAAAAGTAATTTCAGGGAGGTATCTAAAAAATACTTTAACCTAGGCTACTGAGATACTGAAATACAGATGAATAGCCTATGTTTGTTCAATAATGTCTAGTCAGTATACCAAATAAGAGAGGCCTATAGATAGAAACTGTGGTAATAAAATATGAAGATTTTGGTAGTTTGGGCTTTTCGTGTATCCTTCTACTGTAGCCATTTAGCCATCTACTATAGGCCTGAATTATATGCCAATGAAATTACACTTGTTAAACTCACCTCAATAAATATTTTGCAATCATTTAATGGGCAATGCTAAAGTTACTGTTACAAACCAGCGGCAGAGTTGGCGGTCCAACGGCGGTAACCACCAGTGGCCCGCTGGAGTTTTGCTCATCAGTTCTCTGGCTGTCCAGCGGCGGCTCAGAAGCGGCTCCAGATAAAGGGCCACCCTTTTGCCGCTTACTACCCACCAGCTTCTAATTGGCCTTATTTATGGCCATAATAATGAAAATGATGCACTAAAATAGCAATAATACATTATAACACTTTCCATTTGCCCTCAATCAGAACAATTTACAATTATTTACAGGACTTACCAAAGTTACCAAATTTACTAAGGTGAAGACAGTGCCTGCTGATGAGAAACCTATAAATGTATTCTGTAATTTAATAATCCAATATAAAAACATTTATCCTCAGCAACTATCACACAGACTCACCACACATAGTAGCCTATTAGGTTCAATACATTTTGTTTATTTATTTATTTTACTTGCTTTTGTTTATTTATTTTACATGCTCATTTACATGCTTTATTTATTGTACATGCTTAAACAATTTATTAAAATTATTTTTAATAATGATATATGTAACACACTCTTCAGATGTAAGGAAAGTAAAGATGCAAAGAAGTTGTGACAGACATTCATGGCTTGTTTCTCCCTTGATATTGGTGCCAGATTAATGAAAATGCAGTTCTACCTTGCTGGGGTGTTACTGGCAGCGTTGTGAGCGAATTTGACAGAGGTGTAGGTCTGATTGGTAAACTCTGTTGAACAGATTAGAAATGAAAAGGCGTATTTAGTGAGATGATTACTGCAATGGCAGGGTTCATACAAAAAAAATTGAGCTGAATTTACTACCTTTTCACTACCATCAACATGTTTTCTACTACAAAAGCAAAAGGTGAAGAGTAATGTAATGCAATACCTTTCCGAAACACAATAACACATTTAAGAACAACGGGGATTTAACAATGGACAAAGCTACTGGCATTTGAACAGGGGTGTGTAGGCTGTCAATAGGCACTGTATTTACCGGCATGGCTGGAGTTGATGAAGCTTGCTGGGTGGTGGTGCTGGCAAAGGTGTAGTGGTCTGACTGGCAAACTCTGTTGAACAGATTGGATATGAAAAGACGTGTTTAGTGAGATGATTACTGCAATGGTATGACACCTGGCACGCTAACTAGCGCCTAAAGTACAAACACTTCTAAAGGATATTTCCACTTAATTTTCAGACAAACCAAGCAAGGGACCACATGTACAGACTCTATAAATACTAACCATGATGTCAGTTTTTTATTCAAATAACTTGAAAGAGATCGTCAGGTATAAATGCACCATGCTAGTGGTTCATTCATTCACATGCTGTTACATGCTAACTGGCGCCTAGAGTACAAACACTACTAAAGGATATTTCCACTTAATTTTCAGACAAACCAAGCTAGGGACCACATGTACAGACTCTATAAATACTAACCATGATGTCCGTTTTTTATTTAAATTACTTGAAAGAGATCGTCAGGTATAAATGCACCATGCCAGTTCATTAATTCAGATGCTGTTACATGCTAACTAGCGCCTAAAGTAAACACTTCTAAAGGATATTTCCACTTAATTTTCGGGCAAACCAAGCTAGGGACCACATGTACAGACTCTATAAATACATTTTGGAAACAGGTGTTGGCTAGAATTACGCTTTACATACAGTTTTTAAAATGAAAATAGTAGAGATATAGAGAAGAGATGTTTTACTTACCTAGTCCTAAGCCTGCTACTGGTGGTTTGAGTACTGACATTGTAGGCTATTCGCATCTGCTTGGATGAATTTTTTTTGATTATGTTTCTAAACGTAAAGACATTTAACAACTTCTTTATCAGTCAGACGGTTACACAGTTACCTGCAAGAACAACAAGTCACGTAAGAGATGAAATCGTTTAGCTTACTGCAACATGAGAAATCAAGTAGTGTGAAACTAGCGACAGTAAAGAAAACTAGAATGCATTTCCCGGTGGGAAAGTGCGAAGTGTGCTTGCTCCGACGCGCCGCGAAAGCGCTCCAGCAGGAGATGCGACCGCTCGCCCTCAGGTCAAAACACTAAAGTTTGGCCAAGACGCAAAGCTGCTTCGAGTTTGGCGGCGTTACCCTCGATTGCCGAATTCTTACACTGACGTGACGGGTTGCCTAGGTTCATCAGTGGAATGTCCCAGAGCACCTCCAATGTAAAAATGTGGATGTCATCCCAAAGATGTAAAGAGATATGAGACAAAATGCATTTTTGCTAATTGCGACGCCCCCTAGTGGCCAAATTACACCAAATTTACTAAGGCTACTTTAGATTGTGTCCAAAATCATCCCACCAAATATGGTCTTGACACCTCAAAGCGTTTCCGAGATTTGACCTCACTTCCTGTTTGGAGGCTTTGCCATCGAATTTGATTGGCTGCCATGGGCGAATGCTTTGATGTATGGAAATGAAATGTACACCTCTAAGGTCTGTAGACCTTGTGTTGAATTATGTATGAGTTGTTCACGTGTAGCCAGCATGAAACACGTAACCAGTGAAAGAAGGAAGGAGCCTAAGGAACTAGGCATGTTTCTAGAACAAATACGAGTAATGTTAGGAGAATTGCGGGAATATCTGCTGTTTACTCACTGTTGAGTAAGTTGCAATGTGTTATAGCCTCAAATTGATGGTAGAATAAATAGGACGACTCACCTGTTCAAATGGTGTAATAGGATCAAATTTGGTGTTGATATGTCAAAGCAACCAGGCTGCTACTGGTTAACATGTCTGAATATGAAATAGGGATGGCGAAAACTACAAATTTTCTTGACCGACCACCGAGGCTCATTAGCCGGTTGAAACCGGTTAACCGATTCGTTTAAAATAAATTATGCTATTTGAAATAACAGCCACGCAATTTCCCAACTCTCATCTCTCTGTCCCCCGCTCATAGGCTACACACAGCCCCGGCGCCGCCCTTTCACTCACGTCACTTTTTTAAATCCCCTACAGCGCCAAACATGAGTCCTGCAAACCAAGGAGCTTGTAAGTGGAGGACAAATGGTTCCTTCGCTCCGAAAATGGTTTGGGTACAAGGTGATCGCGTTGCAAATAAAGGCGTTTGTCTAGCGTTGGAAGCTCATTTGAAGCTGAAATGGCCGCGGCTCACTTATGAAAATGACAGCTCCGAAGAGACGCAGCTTAGTTTGAGGAAGTGCTAACAATAATAACGAAAGATGATCATTACCTTATCTGTTACCATTGATGAACCTTCCTGAAATGTAGATGTAATGTCTTTCCAAATCTAAGCCCATCTTATGCGGAAAGTTGCCTAGACTGCAACACGATAAAACCAATGGATAAAACAGCGCACTTCCAGATTGCAAAAGACGCACCGGCCACCGCTGTGACCTCGTACCAAATGTTTTTATTGGTTTATTACGTAGCCTAGCCTACAAGCAGGCGAGTTATGAAAAATTGAGTGTGAGGGATAATTTGTGAACTTCACGAAAAAAAGATCTTCTTGGAATGAGATGGCTAGCTGTAGTAACGTTTAGTCCACTGTCTTTAGGCTAATTTAAAGCCTAATTTAAAGTCGGTTTTTTTGTTAACCGACTAGCGACAACGTGGATACGGTCAACCATCGGTCAAACAGTCACCGGGTTAACATCCCTAATATGAAATCGATTTTGGATTGGTTGCATGTGATAAAAGCTATGCCATTTCCTGTCCAGACAGCATTCATATTCAGAAATACTGTACACCGGCAACAAGGCACACTCACACACACACACACACACACACACACATACACACACACACACATACACACATATACATATACATAATATATATGTATATACTGTATGAGCAATTCCATGCAAAACTGTCAAGTCCATAACCCCACACAGCGTCAAACTATGATGTGGATGATGATTTCTTAAAAGTTTACCATTTCGCTCTTCTTGTTTGTACAACATATTCAATGACATTGTTAACTTAATCATTTGCATTATATAAATGTAACCTATTTTTCCACCCTTATGTCTCAACATATACTATACACATAGTCACATTCATAAACATAAACAGGATCCTAGGTTCTCAATTTGCTGGACTCACTGTCTACCATAAAGTTAAAGAATAGTAATAACAGAAGAAAAGGTAAGAAGATGTTGATAGCGTGATTAACTAGTGTGGTGCCTCCACTGAAGAATGTCTTTACCACTGCTCTGGTGGAAATATGCAAATCCTCAGAAATGTCAAGTGACTACAGTTACTTCTACCTGCTTTGATATAGCTTATCCTAAATGAAATACTATGCAATGCAAGCATCACAAAACATTTATTGTATCCTTTGTTTTTAACTCTTAGAATTCAGTTCAGTGTGACATAATAAAATGAAAGTACAAAAACAGTTTTTAAACCCCTTTTTAAAAGTTTAAAACTTTCAATGAAATCTCAATTAAGGATTACGTAGTTCTAAATAGTAACTGTGTGGTAATAATTCACCTGTACCACCCATAGCCTAAATTAATTAAATTGTTAATTTAAATGTTAAATGAACAATAGTTAAATGAAACACACAGTAATACTTTCTATAACACTTTGTGTTGGATGTAATTAATTGAACCTAGAATTGTTAACTGCTATACAATAAGTGGGCCAAACTTCACAGTTTAAGTCTCCACACATAGCCTAAGCTTGCCTACTGAGTCTAAAAACATAGCTCCCACTTTCCTTAGCTGGAGGGGAATTCTGAGATTTCTCCCTAAAGCAGAAACTATTATTTTTACCTAATTATTATTACTATTATTATTGGGGAGGTTATAGGTTTGCACTGATTCGGGTAGGGTAGTGGCACTATACTGGATGGTATATCAGTTAGAATATAGGACGGAGAAGAGATGGGGTTTAACTTTGTATTGTTCCAGCAGAGACATTCAGGATTTCCATACATACAGAGAAATATAGGTAGATGGCTATTTATATAGATATATAATATATCTGCAGCATACAGAAATGCATTGAATACTAAGCTCATTAAACGGAATTGTAAGCCAGGACACATATACAGCAACGGCAACGCTAACCCCTTCAAGAAAGAAAAGAAACCTTTTTGTTCGTGACTAAAGTTATTATGTGGTCAATTACGCCATCTAGCGGCGTAAACGGTACTGTGTAATAGAGTTAACTCGCACAGGTACAAACTTCCTCCAGTCGGAGATTGTTAATGAGGGCTATCTTTTACTGTCTATGGGGCTAAAGGACTGTATTGATTGATTGTGTTGCTTGGGTGGCGTCAGTTAGAACCAAAGATCATAGAGCGCTAGAATCTTTGGTTAGAACACCGGTTGTGAAGCAGTAGTTTCTCCTTAGTTTCTTTATTGAGTTTTCTTCCACCATACAACAGCATGAATAAATGTATAATGTATAGTGGTCTGTAAAGAACCAAATAAACTGTCATTAATATGGTCACTAAATAAACTGTATCGCTATCTCTCATTCTATGAGCACAACTTCTCACACAAGTAACATTAACAGGCTTTCAAACCCTTAATGCTAATTCTCCGTTTAGCATGCTAAGTCCTTGCATATCAACGTGAAAGATACATCCCACTCCCAATACACATGACCGAAGGTTACGTTCACTTACTTTTGTTGTCATACACGCACACAACTTCAACTTAAGGTAATTGGCAGTAAACTCACTCAAAACTAACGTCATGAACTTCACCAACACTGTGGTAATACTATACAAGTTCTAGATCTAACGTCTCTAATGATCTAAACATCAAACTTACTTTTCGTCAATGATTGCATCTCTGAATGTCAAGGACTGGATTATACTCAGGATAACTGCAGGAATTGTCTGAGGGTAAATTAATTATCTCTTTTTTCAGTGCACAGCCGTCTGCTCATCATCACAACAGCAAACGAAACTTAAAGGGATATTCCGCCATTTTTGGAAATACGCTCATTTTCCACCTCCCCTAATAATAATCAAGGCAACTTGCAAACGTACCATAGGCGCAGTGATATCTTACGCAGCATCTGGAAATAGTCCCCATAGACAACAAGCAGTAGTAGTGCCAGTAGCTGCAAGTTGCCTTGATTATTACGCCAGATGAGAGTGTAGTTCCATGTCAAATCAGCCTAGAAAAACGCCAGGTTTCATTTTCAGTTGGTCTTATTGCACTTTCTAACTTGAGAGGAGACACGTTTTAAATGGGAAAATTACCAGAAATCTTAGTCACTTTTAAACATGAAGCTAGCAGGCGAGAAGCTAATGGTCTAATCCGATTCAATGATCTATGCTAGGCTGAAGCTAAAAGTTGTATCGCCAGACTCACAGAATGGCTGGATGAACGGGAACAAGGTAAATATCGATTGTTTTGCTCGAGGGAAGGTGGAAAATGAGCGTATTTCCAAAAATGGCGGAATATCCCTTTAACAGGAAAACAAGCGACGTGATTTACCCAGAATGCTCGAAGTCAATATTGCATAGGCTATAACAAGAAATAAAATCTCAAAACATCACAAATATATCATACGATGTCCTGTAATCACTACAATCTCCTAAATAGTAATTCATTACGAAGAGAAACTATTGCAAATGGTCAAAAACAAAACACCGTCACAGTGAAAGCTCGTGTGATTGCCACCATAAATAGCACCTGGACATCAATTCGATTTCACAACGAGTAAGTCCGTACTTGCCTCTCGGGGCCATGGCGTCGTTAAGATTTACCCAGTCTCGGGATGAGACATCGTTGCGGACAATCTAAATCGGTCGTGAGCATGCGTAGTTGTATACTCTCTCAGTCAATCAGCTCAGGTGCAGACAGTGGTTGCGGTATAATGGAGCTGGGCTAAATAGTGATACAAAAGCTCCTGCATAATGGAACTCGTGCCAGATCCTTTTGCAAGAATTGGCATACTTTGATTTTTTTTTTTTTAAATATCAACATTGTATCTTAAATCACTCTGGAACGTCCTTTTGGCATTACTTAAGCAATTTAAGGTGAGCTATTCTGCGTAATAGTATACATTCGCCAACACACACGTTTTTGCTAATTATAGAGCCATCGAAAGACCAAATAACACCAAATTTATTGAGGGTGCTTTGGATGGGATCTCAAGTCATTCCACCAAATATGGCTTTCATACGTCACAGCATTTCCAAGATAGGCACACTTCCTGTTTGCCGGCTTCGCTTGCTGAATTTAATTGGTTGTCACAGGCAAACGCTTGAACGTTTGAAGGCGAAATCGAGGCAGTTGATCCGCCTTGGTCTGTAGATCACGCGTGCCAAGTTTCATGACGATCGGATGAACTATGCGGCCAGAGTTGCTTTACTTTGACTTTGGACAAAATTCAAAATGGTGGAAAATCCATCATGGCGGAAAATGACGTCACATGGTGCGTTGGAATCAGCTAGGTCAGAGGATTCCAATGGTATAAGTTTTATCAAAATCGGCCATACGGATCAAAAGTTACGGGCATGAACGCGTTTTCCAACTTTGACCAGTTGGTGGCGCTATAGCGTGAGAGTGGCAAGCATGAAACCTGGTGGTGTCAATCAGGGTAGTCTCCTCTATCAGCATACCAAATTTCATGACTTTATGTCTTACGGTTTGGGCTACAGGTGGAAAAATGTGTGGGCATCAGCGCTCAAAAATCGCTTTTCCATTCATTCCTATGGGAAAAAATCGACCGGAAAAACTGGAATAACGGGAGAACGACACGCCGTATCAAAAAGCTGTATACAAGCCACCATCCTCGCATCAGGACCCACGCGTGAGAGGTGGAACGGCGTCTCTAGCTCTAAATCCCTAGGACAAGATAGGGAGACAAAAGTTGGACTTGAGATAAATAAGTATATGAAACGCACGGATAACAATAGTGTGCTTTTGCAAGCACACTAATTCCAATATGGCCGCCATTCGGAACTGAGAAATCACAACTCCATCTTCTTCGTTTGTCTTCTTCTCTCTGGTCTGATCTATCATTCACTGAGCAGCGCCAGCGCCACACACCAGTGGCAGCAGGCTGCAGTGTTTGAACGTGGTTGCATTAGTTCTGCTTTTGACGTTCTCATATAAAATCGTAATAAATACATAATTGTTTTATTTGGTAAGCACAGGGTAGCCACGGGGGTGCCAGTGACACAGCTACATGGGGCCATGGGGCCATTCTAGGCTTCAGTGTAGAGCAGCCACGTTGAGGGACCATTCACTAAATGCACACATAAATACATTTATTATAGCCCCCCATGGATGAAAGTCCACAAAACTTGGCATACTCCCAGAGGGTGTCAGGTTAATCATACACATGAAATTTGGTGCAGTTCATAGCATCTCATCTGAAGATAGGGGCAATTAAAGCAATATTACATTACATTTTCAATTTTTACCATGGGGGTGCAATTCACAAATGACTGGTTATAAGCTAAGTTGATCCGAGCTCTTGAGACCAACATACCATAAAAAATGTGTCATCCTCGGTGCCACGGTTCAGGTAGTTATGTAGGAAAAACTGCAATTTTTGGGCTTCGGGCGGGGCCAGCGCGGGGGGGGAGTGACCCCCGGGGACGAAACGAAATTTTTCCGTAAAAGTCTACTGGGGCTACATGCCCACCAAGTTTCATGTGCCCCGGTGTTACGGTGTCCCGGGAATCGTTGACCAAAAATTCAGAACCGATGACGGAAAAAAAAAAAAAAAAAAAAAAAAAAAAAAAAAAACTTTGACAACAACTATATGACCGCTTCGCTAGCTATGCTAGCGGCGGTCATAATGATCAATAGTGAGAACTAGCTTCTGACTACAGCTGTGGCTGCTGCGTTCATTCTGAAATAATCTATTTAAGTCATAAGCCCCGAGAGACCTTAAGCAAGTGCCTAAAACCCCCCTTAGCTGTTCTAAAATCAGTGTAGCCTAAACTATGGACTAGAGTGACTTATTGCTTTTCTAAAACGGTAACTATACGTCGATGTATTCATAGATAATCATTCTTCCGCCAATACATATTTCTTCCATAGGAATGGTTGCCATGCAACATCGACACGCAGCCACTTTAACTTTTGTGCAAGTTGTGGTAGTGCATTAACGAAATGCGGTCAAGGTGTATGTTTGTGTTGGATTTTATAACAGCATCGAACGCGATTCAGCCAATCATCATCAAGGACCGGAACTATCCGTGTTAGAAAATAATATTCACACATCATGTACATTATTTTCACAATTTCCCAGCATAAAAGTTCTTCCCAAGTCTCCATTACGCGCCGCCCATGCCTCACGCACGAGCAAGTCGGTCTCTTCTGGAGTAGACGCCCAGGTAACTCCGCCATGATAATACCAACAGACCATTGAACAATGCGCCAGGCTTTTAAAGGGAATGAGAGTGTGAAATCTAATTGGTTTATAGCATGCTACGCCCAAAAGACACCCACGACTAATTAACTAAATTAAGACAACCCCTTTTCACTTTGCGCTGAGCGCAATGTTCACTTTTCAAGCTGTCATTATAGCCTTTTGCGCTAGGACCGCCCCCAAAGAAACTAGCGCGAGTGACTTGCGACAATGCCCAGTTGATCCTGATAATAGAGCCCAAGTAGTTACACGACCAAGATTGGTGAGATAAAATAAAACGTGATGCTTTTCTAAGCGGATAAGAAGGATAACTATACTGTATGGCAGAATAGCACTTGGGAGCACTTCGACTAGGTGAAGCAATATCATCACTCTTGGAGTTTCAGTTTCACTTTGGAGTGAGGATATTATTAGTATTTATTTATACCGTAAATCCTCAAATATAGGCAGAGGCCTTTAATTTACTCAAATGCATCGTGGCCCAGGCCTTCGTTGGAAGGAGGCCAGAATTTATATTTAAGCAAAATGGACAACCAGTAGAATGAATAAAAACAAGATTTTGTGTCTATTTGAACCTATAAAACAATAGGTTAATTTATTGAAAAAGCGCAGTAACCATAACATTACGGTATGCATACGTTTTCAAACCGGAACTTGAAAACGTATCAGAATCTCAAACAGATACATTGGCTACATCAAGTCGAATACCATTATATTAGCATGACTTCTAACTGGAAATAGTATAGTAGTGCTATATCGCCATCTAGTGGCCTTTCACCGACTTTCACCAACTGCCATTCAAAAGACACATTCATTATTACACAACATACACACTTACACACTTTTACTATGACAGATGACAACACCAACACACAAAAGCAAATATCAAAACAATGCAGAAAGACAGACAGACAGACGGAGAGAGAGAGAGAGAGAGAGAGACAGATCTCACCTTAGTTTCTGAAGAGTGGGACAGGAGTGAATGAGGGAGAGGATCCTCACTGCCCAGCTGGCAGTTAGGAGATTGACCGTCAGGTGCACATCTCTCAGCCCAGATAGAGATTGCAGGGAAGACATCAGGGCATCATCATGCTCATCACGCTCTGGCCTTCTACTACACACACACACGCACACGCACACACACACACACACACACACACACACACACACACACACACACACACACACACACACACACACACACACACACACACACACACAAAACCATCAGTAAAACTAAGTGATATCAGACTTTGTTGAATATTAGATTAATTTCTTTGGGTTATTTTGGTTTCTTACGTTTCAACTGGATATTGCAAAAAGTAACAACTTTGGAGGAAGTCCCTGAGGCCAAAACTTTCCACTGGGGACTGTGGCAGCGAGAGGGAAATATAATAGACTGTGGATTCAGGATTCCTGAGTATAATATCAGAGAAAGTTGCCCCTGAACCAAAACCGGTTTCAATTACGACATCTAGCCTGGAGAAACAAATAATAAAATAGGTCACAAACTTTATTCAGATGTTTACTTGCCTCATTATGTTTAAAGAAGGCAACAAGGACAATGGACAATGTTGGAGTTCTTTTGTCACTTTTGGGAGATAGGGTAGTTGGTTCTGCCAACCTAAGATAGGGCAACGATGTCTGTGTCAGACAGAGTTACTGCATGCACAGAGAGGATAAGGATATGTATCCTTTATCTGGGGAAGACAGCTACTGTAATAAGTTCATTTCCTAAAATGCTGGCGTGTTCCTATAAACACTCCTGCTCTGCCTTAGTGTGAGGCATTGTTTTGATAAAAAAAACTTTGCTGAGCCTGTGAATTGTGAGTTTTGGATTCCTTGTGATTGACCGTGCTTGTACTCTTCACTGTGAGTTTTAGATTACGTCGTACAGTACCTGGACTGCTGTCTATCCTGCTTAATGGTGTTATTGACCTGGATTATGAACTTTGACTGTGCCTTTTGCTTGAACGTCACCAAGATGCTTCTGCCTGTATAGCCTCCCTGCGTTACTGAACTTGGATTGTGTACTTGAATTTTCCCTTTGATCTGACACAATCTATCTATTAATGCAAGGAACGTCTGTCAGTGTGTCAGTCTGTCTGTTCCACGCATGACTCTCGAACCACTCATCCGACGGCTCAGAAATTTGGTGGGTGTCATCCTAATGGCACGAGTTTGTGCAGTGCCAAATTTCATGTCAACAAAAAATGCCACACCTACGGGCTCTGCACTAGTGCTTTAAAAAAGAAACACTCAACTGCGTAGTTGAGTCCCCTCTGTAGTCATTTCACTCTCCCTTCAGTGCTCGGCAAAGTGATCCCTTCCCACTGCTCTGTACACCAGCACTAACCCCACCTGTTGTTTAACAGCTAACAAAGGAAGGTTCTCCGCGCTTCTGCAGTTATGCAACGATCTGGTGCAACCAGGCCAGGACAGATAAAGTATGAGAGGAAAAGGGACGCCGGTGCAACTCAGATATCTTCTACGTTTTTATTTAGAAGATGCAAAACATTGACTAACATTTCGATGTTAGAAACATCTTCATCAGAGTCCTTGTCAAGCGTCCCTCCTCCTCTCCCACCTATTGTTTGTTACCTCCGCCAAGGAGGTTATGTTTTCATCGGGGACCGGTGTATGTTTGTCTGTCTGTTTGTTTGTCTGTGTGTTTGTTTGTCTGTCTGTCTGTTTGTTAGCAAGATAACTAAAAAAGTAATGGATAGATGAAATTTTCAGGGAATGTCAGAAATGACCCAAGGAAGAAACAATTCGATTTTGGGAGTGATTCGTAACACCGTCGGGATTCTGGAGCCGTTTATGTTTTTCGGTTAGTCATGTAATGCCATGGTATGGCCACGTGGTGGCGATCTGAATAGATTAGGTTCAAATGTATGACAACCTAGGAGGAACAATACAGGCGGAGGTCTGCGCTCTCTTGAGTGCTTTTCTAGTTTGGTTATGGTTTGGTTTGGTTATCATTTGTTGTGCATGGGTGAAGCCCTGTGTTTGTTTTTATTGTATATTTTTATAGACACACAGCATGAGCAGCTAGTGGATTATGATGATATATTCACAGAAGAGTAAAAAAAACGATTGATCCTATATAACTATAGATTCCCCTAATGATGACTGTGCCAGCTCACCCGGAGCTGATGTCATCCTTGGTCACAGACAGAGATGAGAAGCTGTCCTCAATCCTGCACAGCACAGCACAAAGTCAACTTGATTAGATCAATATTCAATTCAAACCCATGGATATTGGTACTGCAAATTAGGCAATAAGGCAACTACATTCCGTTGCCTTTGTGCTTGTACTCTCCACACAGTGACAATAAATCCAATTTAATCTCATCTAGAATTTTATATGTGCGCCCCCACCGTCAACTTCAAGGCAGTGCTGCCTGGAAGGCAGTGGTTAGGCAAGGGTTAGTTATGACAGTGCTGCCTTGAAGTCAGTGGTGGGGACCAAGCATTTGTTTATACAGGTAGGTGTACTCCTGCTCTGCTCTAGGCATGCAGCACCTCCACCGGTGCCAGTAAATACACACACCTGTTTATGATCTAAACCAGACAGATAGCTCTTACTTTAGGCTCTTCAGGACGGGGCAGGTTTGTAAGAGGGACAGACTCTCAGTGGCCCAGCTCACAGTCATGGTGCACACCACAAGATCCACTTTCCTCAGACCAGGCAAAGATTGCATGGAGGCAATCACAGCCTTCACATGCACACAATCATGCATTGAGCTGTTACAGTAACGCAGACAAAAATAAAAGCACACACAAAGATGGAGTAAAGCCATGAATGTATAATCATGAACCATGAACACGCACAACACACACACGCACAAACACACACACACACACACACACACACACACACACACACACACACACACCTAAACAAATGCAAAAACATTGTCATGTTCTGTTATAATATTGCTTGGTAGCATACAGTAGTCTCTTGTAAATGGATGGGGAAAAAATCACTTTCTTACTCTTTTCCTAACAGAAAGTTCTGAAGGAAGTCTTGAAGGTCGATATCTGATGTTGGGGTCTGGGTGAGAAGAGTTGCACCTGTGGTCCCATTTCTACCTCTGACCGAGAAACTGTGCATATAGAAGATTCATTTGTAATATGTATAGTATAGTCAAAGTACACAGTAAGACAGTTAAAATTAGCCATACCATGCTTTAGTTATTATTATTATATATAATTAACTGAGTGACTTATTTGATTGCTATTCTCATTTCACTGTTTTATTTCTCATTAGGTTAGTGCTTAAAATTATTGTTTTACTGATAATATTACTATTCTCCCTAGTTTGTAATTGTTCACTGTTAATTTAATTTGTATTGTTATTTATTTGTATGTCGCTTTGGACAAAGGCGTCTGCTAAATAACCATAACCATAACCATAACCATAAAATATCTTTAGTCTGTAAGAGCTTCACCTGAACTTATAGGGGTCTTCTTTTTTCACAGACAGTCCAGAGCACAAACCCTCTGCATCACCATCTGTCTCATTGGTCAGTTGGTCACATTTTTCATCAATGCTGTCAACCAGAGAATAGGCTCTTACCAGGGAACTCTCTGAATTCTAAAACACATTTACCTTTCTCTCTCTCTCTCTCTCTCACACACACACACACACACACACACACACACACCCTTACTCACTTAACATGCATACCAATGATAGTAGTAGACATGCTTGCAGGTCAAGAATACCCAGTGTCGCTATCCTCTCTCCTCGTGGCTAAGGCCAAACAACACCCGTGGAAATATCCATTACCAACCCCACTTTCACTTGTGTTATATTGCTTAAGTATAATTTTCAGTTTGCATACATAGTTCAAAAATACTTGTTGAACTATGCTATGTTGAACAATTGTTCATATAAGACATTGACTCAAGTATGATGTATTGATACCTAGAAAACTAAGTTGAGACCTCATATGACTACCTTTACACTATTTTACTTTGAAAGTGGAAATCAGGAATAAACAAAGGATTTAAAAATGCATGACAGAAGAATGGAAGATTTGGAACTGCAAGCTTTAAACAGTAGAAAGCAATGTTGAACTGCAATATGGCAGCAAAGTTAAAGGAGTTTCTCACCACAGGTATTTGTAGGACTCTGACATCTCTATGATTTGGAAGAGATGCAGGAGCATGGCTGCAATGTGGAGGGTGATGGTGTTCACTTGGATGTCAACCGTACCCACACAGGTCTGCTTCTGTAGAGTCCTGAGGATACACTCCACACTCCCAGTTGACAGACTGCCCTTTAACCTGAATTATAAAAAGGAACATCTTTAGATTTATTTCACACATACAGAGAGCTATCAAAGTTAAAATATGAAATTACATGTGTGAGGTCTACCATCATACCTTAGTCCGTGTATCTTCTTTCCTTCCCCCAAGATTGAGATCAGATCACCAACATCAGAATCTGACACGTCCTCTAGACTGAGCGTTCCGATGGCCATCAGAAAAAAAACATAAAATAAAACCTTGATGAAATAACATTTTCTAAAATACAGGGGATCTGAGCGGCCATTAGAAAGATTTTTCTAGGATAATACTAGTAATTTGAGAAGTCTTCAGTCTCCTTCTTCAGTTGGCTGGTGACTTAAATATAAGCTAGTTATTTTTTTCCATTTGGCCTCTGACGCTAACCTTAATAATTCTGGCCCCGATTTGTTGACAAATGTGTCAGCTTCATGCATAGTGCAACTCTTGCATTAGTTTGCTAAAATAGGTCAAACTAAGTGGCTAGTTGGTTCAATAATGCATGAACTGTCATGGGCAAGTTAGGATGTGTAGTAGGCCTACTTGAAAACAGTGGTGGACAGTAACGAAGTACATGTAATTCGTTACAGTACTTAAGTAGCATATTGATGTATCTGTACTTTACTTAAGTATTTATATTTGGTGAGACTTTGTACTTTGACTTTACTACATTTTTAAGTGAAAATTCGTACTTTTACTCCGTTATATTTATGAAAACCCTCTCGTTCCATTTTTTGCCAAAATGGTTAACATTACTGCAAACTAACACTCTTCTTAGAGAACGTTTACATTTACAATGTCAATATCAATGTTACATAGAGATGAAAGCCTACTCTTTGAAATCTCTATTGCAGCAAATCTAATTTACGCGTTTGTTACTCATAACGTTACTCATAACATAATTGGGAACGTGTGAGCATGCATGAAAGGGAGAGAGTGCATTGATAACTGATATCTCCGCTTTATAAAGGGCAGCCGGCAAGTCTTAAAGTGACAGTGTACCATTTATAAATTAATCAAACAGCATCATAGTTCTTAACAAATGTATTTTCTACAACAAAATTCAAAATTACGTTGTCATTATTATCATAATGGGGGGGGGGGGGGGGGGGGGGAAGAAATGTTCTTCCTAAATGCTAGGGGGAAGGAAGTATTTGAGCCCCTATGTAACCCTATGGGAATTTAACACAGGGACAGGTAGATTTTTATTTTTAAAGGACAGCTATTTCATGGATCCAGGATATATGCATCCTGATAAATTCCCTTTTCCCATTCCCTTGGTCGTTGGAATTAAAATAGCCCCACATCATCATACCCTTCACCACAGCTAGAGATTGGCATGGTGCTTTTTCCAGTATAGGCCTGCATTGAGCTCAATGAGCATCAAACAGGCAGGCTAATAGGCCTACTGGAAAAACTACCATGGCAATCTGTTTGTTTGCAGTTTGATTTTTACTCATTTTTTGAATTAAGGCATTAAGATCAATTGTCAAATGATGATTTTATATTTCTTTTTTTAGGCAACTACAGCATGGTATCAAATACATGTTCTCCCCACTGTAGATAGCTTCTAAGCAAATAGAGAAATGTAAGAAACTATTTGAAGAGTGGCATTAGTAGTTCACCTTATATACCGGTAAGCTGATTTAGCAGGAGCTTTGATGTGGAAATGATAAATTATAATTATAATTAAGCCATTAGAACCATAATTCATTGAAGTACTTTTACTTTTACTACTTAAGTATATGTGAAGGCAAATACTTTTATACTTCTACTTAAGTGAAAATTCAAAGTGGGTACTTTCACTTTTACTCAAGTAATATTTGACACAAGGTATCTATACTTTCACTTAAGTACATAATCAATGTACTTCGTCCACCACTGCTTGAAAAGTGCTGTATGCTTAAATTCTATTTTATTTTGTCTCATTTGTGGATTTATTTTACACAAGTTGTTAGTGCCATTTCCAACCAAGGCAAGACTTGACGGTATGGCTATGTTAAAATGTTAATTATTTACACTGTTGTATATACACTGTCTGAACAAGCTTTTTTAAAGCAGTTGAAAACATGACTAGTTTTCCTCCCTTTTACCTATACCCATGCTCTAGACTAGAGTGCTTCAGAGTCTGATATGGACAATTTTGGCAGTACCAGTGACAATGTGGACACTTGGATTGTGTGTTGTCTTATGTCTATGTTAAATTCCACACTGACTGATGTTCAGAAAAGTAGCAATTGCAACAAAGATCAGTTATATGATTTATACTAAGTTACTAGCTACTAAAATGAAAGTCAATGTATAGCCATGGTGGTTTGTTTGCAATTTCTTTCGAATTGTATAATTATTTCAAATTGACATACATGTATTGATTTTGTGCAAGAAATTGAATAACACAAAAGTTTGTCAAAACCTTTACACAAATGCTGTGTTACAAAGTATAACAACAACTGAAATAACACAAACTGTGTTGTCCCTGTATGGACTTATATATGTGTTTAACAATACAAGTTGTTTATTATGACCGCCGCTTTTTTTCCCGGCACCTACTGAATTTTTGGTCAATGATTCCCGGGACAACGTAACACCGGGGCACATGAAACTTGGTGGGCATGTAGCCCCAGTAAACTTTTACGGAAAACATTTTACTCCACCCTGGCCCCCCTGAAAGCCAAAAAATGCAGTTTTTCCTAAATAACTACTTGAACCATGGCACCAAGGATATCGAAATGTTTATGATACAGTCTGTTGTTCTCAAGAGCCCGGATCAACTTGGCTTATAATCAGTCGTTTGTGATGTGCACCCCCATGGTAAAAAATGAGAATGCAATATTATGTTGCTTTTATTGCCCCTATCTTCAGATTAAATGGTATGAACTGCACCAAATGTCATGTGCATGATCAACCTGACATACTCTTTTTGAGGAATTTCATCCATGGGGGGCTATCAAATAAATTAATGTATGTGTACACTTAGTGACTGTACACCCATTGGCCTCTAGATGCTGCTTTTGTGTGAAGGGTTGCTGGTCTACAATGATACTGTCAGTCACACACACACACAGACACAGGCACACACACACACACACACACACACACACACACACACACACACGTACGCATGCACACATACACACACACACACACACATATTTATATACGCATGAGCTGCAAGAGAAGGAGATATATGCATATAAATTCCACAAATAGAAGATACAAACAAGTTGACAAGCATCATTTAGTCTTGTGGAGAGAATGTGCAGAACTAAGCGGCGTTCATATGTTCTACCGCTAGCGGTACATCTAGTTTTCAACACATTCTTTTAGTCTTAAAAAAAAAAATGTTGACTGAATCATTAGTGAATAGCCTATCACTTCAAACAACTGCAACCCCTGACCATTCATTGTACAGAGTGTAAATGGATTGTTTGTTTATAATCTGATTTTAGTCTATGGGAGACCATCCAGGTGAGAGCCAGTGTTTCCAAAATTATTTCATTTACCCAGACTTACTGCTTGCTTTTTTACTTGTCTGCTAAAAATAGGAAAATTTACATACATGCAGATGACACCATTTTTAACAGACAACCTACTCACCTGAGCGAGATATCATCATTTGAAACAGAAAGAAATGATGACCTTCTACTTTTAATCCTGCCACAATAAAGCACAAAGTCAGCTGGGTTTTATCATAGAAAATACACACACTTGTTCATGATCTAATCCAGACAAGGCAACAAACCGTTCTTACTGTAGTTTCTGCAGACTGGGGCAGGTTTGAATGAGGGAGTGGCTCCAAACAGCCCAGTTCACAGTAAGGACCAAAGCCCACACCTTTAGTTCAACCTCCCTCAGACCAAGCAAAGAACAATGGGAGGAGATCAGAGCAAATGCAACCGCATCACTGTCAGCAGAACTACAAAACAGAAGAAGAGAGTATGAGGCACAAAAGAAATGTGCTCATTGCGCGCGCTCGCGCACACACATACACAGAGAGAGAGCCACACAGACAGACAGACACACAGACAGACAGACAGACAGACAGACAGACAGACAGACACAGACACAGACACACACACACACACACACACACACACACACACACACACAAAGACAGCTCTTACCCTTCTGTCAATTCAATCCAGCCCTTTTCTGAAGAGACTGACATTGTAAAATTTGTTGGAAACCTTTCCAAACATATTTTCACTTTCAGCCTGAAGAAACACATAGACCTTCTTAGGATATTCAATGCCCGACATGTTTAGGTAAACATTTCTTTGACAAGGCTTCTAATTTGAGCAACCTACTGTATTTTGCCGCCATGTTTCAAAATTCCAAAGGATAGACTGACCAATTTTGTTGATTGTTGATTTGTTTGAATGATTAATTATTGTCTGTAATTTGCTAAGTGTACAATTTCCCCACAACACACGGCCACTTATTTGGCTAGACTGATGTCACAACGTCAATTCTAACAGCATTCTGAATCTATGAACGGTTTTCAAGTTCCCAATATTATTACCGGTATGTACATTTTGCAGATATTTTTAGCGTGTTTATTTACTTCCAAATCAAGTGGTCAGTTCTGTTTGGAACCACTATATGTGTAACCAACTAACCATGTTGCAAATACATAACGGGGGATAAACAGACAAACTATCAACAATGTGGTCTACGGTGCCACACACTCAGTGTTGGGCCTCACCTGTTCATGGCATCCTTTGTCACAGACAGATGAGTAACTGACATGTGCTTATTAATCCTGCCAACACAAATCACAAAGTCTACTCATTTGGGGTCAGTGGTGGCGTAGTGGCTAAGGTGCTAAGCTTGCAGGCAGTAGCCTGAAAAGTTGTCCCCTTGAGCAAGGCACTTGACCCAGAGTAGCTCTGGGGAGAATGGCCCTTGTAATATAATTGACATACAGTATGTAAATCGCTTTAGATAAATGAATAAACATAAATGTCAATTGGATCGGAAAACAGTCCTCCAAACATACAAACCCATGACTTTGGTTCAACAAATACATAGATATAGTCAGAGAGGAAGCTCTTACTGTAGTTCCTGCAGATTGGGACAAGCTTGGAAAAGGTAGACACTCCCAGTAGCCCAGCTGCCAGTCAGAGGGCTCAGTGTAAGGTCCACTTTCTCCAGACCAGGCAGAGTGGTCAAGGAGGAAATCAGAGCATTCACATGGTCATCACACCCAGAGCTGCTACAATAACAGAAACCAAAGATACCAAATGCATAATGTATAAACACACATACAAATACAGGCAACCATACATATCAGTGACTATATGCAATAACATTGCATGGCAGCATAGTCTAGTATCTTGTTAATGTGTTTTTTTATTATTATTATTTCTTTATCATTATCTAATTCTCACTTTTTTCTTAAGACACTTAATGTGTGAAACTTCTGAAGAAAGTCTTGAAAGTTGATAGTTGCTTTTGAGACATATGCCAGGGTGAGTGTTGCATCTAGAGTTCCATCTCCACATCTGACAAAGAACCTGAGCAGACAAAAGACTACTTTGTAACATGCTATGCTACTGAAAAGACTGTAGTCGACACTGTGGATGTTACAGTTATCTTCAGGCTCAAGTAAGAGCATCACCTGAGTTTTGGGTTCACCTGGTTGCTGAAATCTTTTTCCATGGAGAGTTTAGAGCAGAAACTCTTTACCTCCCTGTCTGTCTCATTCCTAAACCAGAAATGTGGAGGTTCTTTCTCAATCCTGTCAACAAGAGAACAGAGGAGCTGACCAGAAAACGAAGTGTGAATTACAAAAAAAAGTGGGGCACCTGCACTGCATGACGGGTTCGATTCCCGCTCTGTGGTCCTTTCCAGATCCCAACCCAACACTCTCTCCCACTCACTTCCTGTCTCTCTCCACTGTTCTATCAATAAAGGCATAAAAAGCCCCAAAAATATACTTTAAAAAAAGAGTGGGATTAGGAAATGACCACAGGTCAGATTGAAACTTGAATCCCTGCAGGTGCCTGAACCCAAATGTGGTATGAATACTACTGCCACTTGCACCACTTTGCGGCCCAAATTCTCGATCGTACACAAACCCTACCCTAATTCAGAATCAGAAGATAAACAAATACACAGACAATAAACAAAAACACAATCTCTGTGTGTGTGTGTGTGTGTGTGTGTGTGTGTGTGTGTGTGCGCGCGCACTAGAATATACGGTAACTACAATATTAGAATATAACTTCGTATAATCACTTTCAACTAGCACCTTTTCATCCTGTACTCATGGTTTCATACTGCATGCATGTCCAAAATACTGTAGGATATACTTACACACATACTAATACACAAACTATAGATAGATAGATAGATAGATAGATAGATAGATAGATAGACAGATAGATTGATAGATAGATAGATAGATAGATAGACTCATTCACAGACAGGCATAGATCTTACAGCAACTTCTTTAGATTTGAGCAGGTGTTGAAGAAGGAGAGAATGTCCACAGCCAAACCCTCAGTCACACGGTTCACCGTCAACTCCACCTCACTCAGATCCGGGAGTGAATGCAGGGAGGAAAGTAGAGCATTCACATGCTTCTCCCATTCTGGTCTACACACACACACACACACACACACACACACACCACACTGTGTGATAGATGCTGATAGTGAGTATCAGACTTATAAAATGCAAATAAAAAATACATTTACTTCTCTCTTAACCCTCTTAGCATGTGAAGCTCCTGAAAAAAGTCCATGAAGTTAATAATGGCTGTCTTTGGAGAATGTGAAAATGTGAGAGCAATTATCGAGATGACAGTTTCTGGAACCATTACTGGATCAAAGGTAACATACAGCCTAAAAAAACAGATGTGAAAGTCATTACATATTTACAATACATATTCACATAATGCAAATCAATAATTCAAAGATGTAAGAGTATTTAAAGGAATATCGGTATTTTACACTTTAAGACCGTTTTCTGCATTGCCTAGCATGAAAACGAGTGTTTGACACCAAAATCTCAACGATTGAGCCTGTTTGTGGAATTTGGCAGCTTTAGAATGCAGTGTTAAAGCCATACAGAGCTCCATTCTAAAGCTGCCAAATTCCACAAACAGGCTCAATCATTGAGATTTCGGTGTCAAACACTCATTTTCATGCTAGGCAATACAGAAAACGGGCTTAAAGTGTAAAACACCGAAATATTCCTTTAACTGAAAAATGCACAGAGAGGAATCAAAGAGAGATGTTCACCTGAGACTCCTAGCATATTTTTGAAAATCGAGAAATGAGCACGGACCCTCCATATTAGGCCAGTTAATTCTGCCAATCAGAGAAATAAACAGTCACGTGTCTCAGCAGAGTGTACACATGCACAGATGTGAAAAGGGGGAGAGAAAAGGGGGAGTTTCTCACCTCAGAAAGTTATAACCAATCTTTGATATCTCTGAGGTCTGGATGATCCGTAGGGACATGGTTATAATATCAGGGGTGATCATCTTTACACAGAGTAAAACACCAGCTAAATATTTATTTATCTGTAGAGCCTTGAGGATACGTTCCACACTCTCAGCTGACAGGAGGCTCATTATTCTGCAATGGAAAAAGGAATGTGTATATTTTTATTAGACACAAGCATAGAATAGAGAGAGATGCTACTAGAGAAAATGTGCATTGAAAAATAAAGATGGTGATGTGCTTTAATATATAAAATTACTATATTTAGGATCCATTACAGTTTTTTCCAATTGCTTACACACAATTTTTCAAATCGAGTTCTTTTTAACAAAATTTAAGCACAGGTATCCAAACGCCACACTCAGTTTGCATAATTCCTAGATTCTTTGCAAAATGAAACACTTCAGTCAAAACAAACACACTTCAGTCAAAACATACACACTTCAGTCAAAACATATACACATATTTGTAAAAATGCTATTAGTTGTCATTTAACAAACACAGTCCTCAATGATCAGACACTATTGCAGCCAGTTTCACACTGCAGTGATAAATGCAAAACACATTTGTAAAAAGAAAAATGAGGAAATAGCATGTGCTAGATTTTTGCCCAGACATTGTTATGTAAGGGATGATTTAGATATCCAAAAAATAGTGACAAACCCACAACATTCTTCATGATTAGTTCGACATAGAAAGTGTACATAAATAGGTCTATAAACTTGCACTTGCACTGTACAACACTGAAGACTGCTGTAGACTGAATATTTCAAGTATTTCTTTCAATACTTACAGTATTTCTAACCATAATCAGTTACAGTAATCAACCAACAATGAAAGTTGAACAAATAAAATCTGTATACAAACAAAAACTACTGCATAAAGTATATACACTTTGACTCTGAAGAGCAACTACTGCAAAAGCAACAAGACTGTATAGCACACCTGAGTGCTGCGTTTTCAATTTTGCACATGTGTGCTTACACACCTGGTGGATGTGATTATCCAATTCGTTCATTAGTGTAGTCATTGGCAATCCGGGGCTTTGTAATGACAAGGAAGTAACCTCACAATCCTTATCTGTGTCTAAGGTGTGGAAATGTGTGTAGAGTTTTACAAATCACTGTGTGTAATGTTTTGCAAAAAGGGTGAAGCAGACATTGTGTGTAATGTTGTGCAAATCTGTGGAGGTGTTTTGCTCCTTGGAGTAAAATTTTGCTAATTGTGTGAAAAAAAATATTTTAGTGTGTAAACAATCGTAAAAAACTGTAATATTACAGTACCTCAATGCACCCATCCTCTTGCTTTCCCCCAGGGCTGAGATAAGATCATCAACATCAGAATCTGACAGAACCTCTAGGTTGAGCCTTTGTAACCATAATAACATACAGTGCATGGCCATTAGAAAACCAGAGCATTATAGACAACTTTGATGACAGTAGCTTTCTGCCCCGAAGGTAGTGTGTCTGCCATTTACACCAAACATTCAGGATTAGCCTGGTTTAAAGATGTACCAAAAATCAGCTACCTGTTAATATCTCTTGAATTAGTGTAGAAAAAAAGTTAATTTACTTGAGTTGATAATTTACTTGAAAATTCTATTTTTTTTCTGAAGATTTTACATGTTTACAAGATGCAGTCCTCAATAACAATCCAATATTAATTTTGGCTAATGCAGCTATGTATCCTCAATGTCTTTAAGCGACTTTATAATGGGTCATTCCGTTTGAAATCGCCTAATTTCAGACACATTTGGAAAGTGTGAAAAAAATCACAGGTGTTTGTAGACTGAACATAAGCCGAAATCTTAAATAGTATATCTCTATCACTAATGGTTCAAAAATTACAGCCCTTTGAAGCTTCAAGTCATTTTAAGCATTGCAGTGAACACTCCTTTTTGTTCATCTTGCAGTATTATTGGCTCATTTGGTATTTCACACACATTAGTGAAACTACAGTATGTGCATAGAAGTACATTCTCCTGTGTAGAAAACTGTTACAAAGATGGCAATTATGCTAAATCCTCTTGCTGCATGTATGATCAGTCAGTCTTATGTGTGTATAATTTGCTTGATCAGTTTATTTTCTCTAAATAAGATTTATTTATGAGTTGTATGTTGTCCATCATAATTCACTTTAATTCTGTGATACTCACTCCAGCTCTTCACATTTGTTCAGCGCAGGCTGTAGCATCCTCAGGTTATCTGCGGTTAGGCCATGCAGGATCATCTGTCTGATACTTGGACAGCAGTGTAGGCAGTAGAGCAGCACCGAGCAATCTGTCCTCTTCTGATTTACGTTGAGCACAATATCTCCCCAGCTACCTATGACTTGCACGACAAATTCTTCCTCATGGATTTCATAGAGACAATGCAGAACAAACAACGGTATATCTGTATGTTGTCTCTCCATTTTAATCAGATTCAACAGCCACTCTTTCACCTGAGCTCGTACAGCCACCCAAGTGTGAGTCTTCACAAGTGAATGCACATTGTTGTTTGACAGCCCAAATAGAAACCGAACAACATGCCTCTTATTTTCTTCTAATAGCCTAAAATGATCTCCTTCATCTGGAAACTGAAGCAACTCCTGAAGTTTTCTGCCAGCCTCTTTCTCATCCATCAGAATGTAGAGTGCTGCAAAGAACTCCTGAAAGGTCAGGTGCATGAAACTGTACATGGTTTCTCGGTAGACCTTCTTCTTTATCAGGAATTTGCACAGAAAAGGATTACCCTTGCGGAGATCTGGAAACTCTTCTGACACTGTCCTCTCATCAAACAGGACCCGATGTTCCTGAATTCCTCGTTCTGCCAACTGACCAAGGCTCCTCAAGAGTGTCATGTCAGGCTGACTCGACCCTTCACAATGATCCTTCATCAGAGTGTTAATGAAGTGGACAAATATTGAACTTGTTGTCTCAAAGTGCCCCAGTGCATCTACTGACTCTTGCTCTCTCAAATGCTCTCTCAAAACAGTGCACACAATCCAGCAGATGACAGGGATGAAACAGGAAGTGAAGAGTGTTTCATTTGTACGCACATGCTCGTAAGCCTTGTCAGAGAGCTCTTTATTATCAAAGAACCTCTGGAAGTATTCCTTCACTCCGTCCTCAGAGAAGCCCAGGATCTCTGTGAAGCGATGTGGGGTTTTAAGCTCACTTAGTTTGTCAGAAACAGTGGATCTGGTGGTGACCAGAACAAGGCTCTGCTTCAAAACAATCCCCTTCAGCAGAGCAGTCAGCGTGGCCTCGATTGGAGCACGCACAGATGGATGAGTTGGGGGTACTGAGTCAATTTCTTTCAATGAGAACCTGAGCTCATCAAAACCATCTATAACAAAGAGCACCTTGCCAGGGGAGTCTTGCAGGATCCTTAAAATCACTGGAGTAAATTCCTGATCACATCTCAGGAGGTCTACCACACTGTGCTCTCCAGAGAGGAGATTAAGTTCTTTGCAGTTGAGATGAAATACAAGAATAACATCTTTGAACAGGAGTTCAGATGCCCAGTCATGTATGATTTTTTGGGCAGTGAAGGACTTGCCGTGACCAGAATGACCCTGGAGAATGACTGCTCTCGGCCCTGATCTACGGTCTTTGGGCTTGAACAGCTGGTCGAGATGAATGCGGCTGTGCTTCTCACTGGCCCTGCTCTGGAAGAGCTGCTGGTGGGTGTCACCTCTGGAACGGAGCTCCTCCTCTCTCTCCTTTGGGTCCCTGGGTCTTTGAATAATCAGGAGCTCAGTGTAGCGATCTGCCAGAAGCACATCCTGACCAGGGAGGGAGTTGTATTCTCTTACAGTCTCACAGGAGGTGAGGATAGATGTTTTGAATTCAGCGATTTTTGACTGTTGATCTTCAAAAGACCAAAAAAGAAACATTCATAAAAATGACTAGAATTACACACATAAACCTGGATTAAAATAATAAAAAAATGTATGGTGTAACTGACATACCACAATCCTGTGCTGGTTGTTGAACACCTACATGATAAGAATTCAATGGGAGATATTTCAAAGTACTGAATAATTTGATGTGAAATAAAATACATTGTATATTTCTAGGCCCACTGTAATTTCACATTACCATTGTTTTTATTATTACAGCACAGCCTACAACCGAAGGTTGCAATGTTCTTTATTGAAACTAGCCTACTTCTGATATTAAAATGACGGTATTAATCAATCCTGTATCCTGTGTTAATTACTTTTAACTGACCTGAAAAACATGTTAAAATGTTAACATTCCCATGAACATTAACATGGGACAGCACTGGTGCAGAAACTTGGGTTCCTCCATCAGCTGAAATGTTGACATATGCTGCTTCAGGAGATGGACCTGGACCCTCCATTGGCAAGTCTTTGATTAGCCTATATGGGTAGCCTACATGAGTAAAGGGCAAAGGGTCGTTCACACAACCAGGCATGGGCAGTATTTCAATTATTTTAAAATACATATTTAATTACTTTAGCGTATTTTGTCATTTGTATTTTGCAGGATTGGAAAAAATCAAATGTAATTTGTAACAAAATACTTTGAGGGATTGTATTTAGAGTATTTCAAATACTTACATACTTAGGGTTTTTCTCAGTCGCTTTGGTACATTTCTCGAATCATCCTTGAGATTTGCTAAACAGTAAGTGCATTTCTCAAAACTATTTGAACAAATAGCAAAACACCATGGATTACCTGCAAAAGCCAGTTTCTTGCTCAAAATCCTTAGTCCATCTCTCAAAACTAAATATTTGTGTCAATGAACATGTCAGTGCATCATAATGACAAGTCCTTGTGTCATTGTGTATGGATAGGACAGTCAAATGGCTTAGTCATGTTGTCAGTATAACAGTGTACTCTGGAGGGATGTTCTGATGTAAACTATGGATAACATTTTTATGACATTTTTTGTAAATTGTAGGTTACACCTTAGTGTATAGTGTATGACAATATTGACATCTGCGCTTCTACTGTTTTTTTTACTGTAATTTGTTGACAGACCCTGTCATTGTAATAACAGAAAGGAAAGGACAGCACTGCAAAGTATAAACGGGAAAAAATGAAATAAAGTAGAAATTTGACCATAGGACAATCTCCTTAGGGAAAACTGTAAATGCAGTGTTGTAGGAATTACAGTGCAGTCTTCCTACACCTCCTGATGCTCCTGTCTTTTGGCCCACAAATTCTCATATGACAACATGTTCAACCATTTTGCATGTAGGCCTAAAGACTTATACTATGAACTAATGCCTAATGCCTGTTGTGGGGGGTGAGACGAATTATTGTACATGATCATTTGCATGGATGTACCAAAACATTTGCAACTTGATCAAAGGAATGAGAAACTGCTTTTTTGATGTGCACACACTGTTCACTGTTGATTCGCTGTTTCCCCTTGATTTTCCAAGTTAAAGTTAAGCCTGCTAAGTCTATAATTGTCACTTGTTGCAGAGCTGTGTAACATTTATTTGCCTCTTTCTTGATAAGTTCACACTTGAAAAATCGACTCTAATCGGAGCTGCCAAATGTCACGCTTTGAGTGTGACTGAAAAAAACTCTCACGCTTGCCATTTCCTGAAACTTGACAGCCCTGCCTGTCGTTCATGTCGCCAAATTCTGTGAGGACGTTGTCACATGGTGCAAAACATCTAGAACTAGAATGCATTTCCCGGTGGGAAAGTGCGAAGTGTGCTTGCTCCGACGCACCGCGAAAGCGCTCCGGCAGGAGACGCGACCGCTCGCCCTCAGGTCAAAACGCTAAAGTTTGGCCAAGACGCAAAGCTGCTTCGAGTTTGGCGGCGTTACCCTCGATTGCCAAATTCTTACACTGACGTGACGGGTTGCCTAGGTTCATCAGTGGTATGTCCCAGAGCACCTCCAATGTAAAAATGTGGATGTCATCCCAGAGATGTAAAGAGATATGAGACAAAATGCATTTTTGCTAATTGCGACGCCCCCTAGTGGCCAAATTACACCAAATTTACTAAGGCTACTTTGGATTGTGTCCAAAATCGTCCCACCAAATATGGTCTTGACACCTCAAAGCGTTTCCGAGATTTGACCTCACTTCCTGTTTGGAGGCTTCGCCATCGAATTTGATTGGCTGCCATGGGCGAATGCTTTGATGTATGGAAATGAAATGTACACCTCTAAGGTCTGTAGACCTTGTGTTGAATTATGTATGAGTTGTTCACGTGTAGCCAGCATGAAACACGTAACCAGTGAAAGAAGGAAGGAGCCTAAGGAACTAGGCATGTTTCTAGAACAAATACGAGTAATGTTAGGAGTATTGCGGGAACATCTGCTGTTTACTCACTGTTGAGTAAGTTGCAATGTGTTATAGCCTCAAATTGATGGTAGAATAAATAGGACGACTCACCTGTTCAAATGGTGTAATAGGATCAAATGTGGTGTTGATATGTCAAAGCAACCAGGCTGTTACTGGTTAACGTGTCTGAATATGAAATAGGGATGGCGAAAACCACAAATTTTCTTGACTGACCACCGAGGCTCATTAGCCGGTTGAAACCGGTTAACCGGTTCGTTTAAAATAAATTATGCTATTTGAAATAACAGCCACGCAATTTCCCAACTCTCATCTCTCTGTCCCCCGCTCATAGGCTACACACAGCCCCGGCGCTGCCCTTTCACTCACGTCACTTTTTTAAATCCCCTACAGCGCCAGTTTAGTTTGAGGAAGTGCTAACAATAATAACGAAAGATGATCATTACCTTATCTGTTACCATTGATGACCCTTCCTGAAATGTAGATGTAATGTCTTTCCAAATCTAAGCCCATCTTATGCGGAAAGTTGCCTAGACTGCAACACGATAAAACCAATGGATAAAACAGCGCACTTCCAGATTGCAAAAGATGCACCGGCCACCGCTGTGACCTCGTGCCAAATGTTTTTATTGGTTTATTACGTAGCCTAGCCTACAAGCAGGCGAGTTATGAAAAATTGAGTGTGAGGGATAATTTGTTAACTTCACGAAAAAAAGATCTTCTTGGAATGAGATGGCTAGCTGTAGTAACGTTTAGTCCACTGTCTTTAGGCTAATTTAAAGATGCCTCTCTTTTTTTTTTGTTAACCGACTAGCGACAACTTTGGTCGGTTAACGTGGATACGGTCAACCATCGGTCAAACAGTCACCGGTTAACATCCCTAATATGAAATCGATTTTGGATTGGTTGCATGTGATAAAAGCTATGCCATTTCCTGTCCATATTCAGATTCAGAAATACTGTACACCGGCAACAAGGCACACACACACACACACACACACACACACACACACACACACACACACACACACACACACACACACAGACACACACACACACACACACACACACACATATACATATATATATATGTATATACTGTATGAGCAATTCCATGCAAAACTGTCAAGTCCATAACCCCACACAGCGTCAAACTATGATGTGGATGATGATTTCTTAAAAGTTTACCATTTCGCTCTTCTTGTTTGTACAACATATTCAATGACATTGTTAACTTAATCATTTGCATTATATAAATGTAACCTATTTTTCCACCCTTATGTCTCAACATATAGGCTACTATACACATAGTCACATTCATAAACATAAACAGGATCCTAGGTTCTCAATTTGCTGGACTCACTGTCTACCATAAAGTTAAAGAATAGTAATAACAGAAGAAAAGGTAAGAAGATGTTGATAGCGTGATTAACTGTGTGGTGCCTCCACTGAAGAATGTCTTTACCACTGCCCTGGTGGAAATATGCAAATCCTCAGAAATGTCAAGTGACTACTGTTACTTCTAACTGCTTTGATATAGCTTATCCTAAATGAAATACTATGCAATGCAAGCATCACAAAACATTTATTTTATCCTTTGTTTTTAACTCTTAGAATTCAGTTCAGTAGGCTATGACATAATAAAATGAAAGTACAAAAACAGTTTTTAAAACCCCTTTTTAAAAGTTCAACCTATCACTTTCAATGAAATCTCAATTAAGGATTACGTAGTTTTAGATAGTAACTGTGTGGTAATAATTCACCTATACCACCCATAGCCTAAATTAATTAAATGTTTACTATGAACAATAGTTAAATGAAACACACAGTAATACTTTCTATAACACTTTGTGTTGGATGTAATTCATTGAACCTAGAATTGTTAACTGCTATACAATAAGTGGGCCAAACTTCACAGTTTAAGTCTCCACACATAAGCTTGCCTACTGAGTCTAAAAACATAGCTCCCACTTTCCTTAGCTGGAGGGGAATTCTGAGATTTCTCCCTAAAGCAGAAACTATTATTTTTACCTAATTATTATTACTATTATTATTGGGAAGGTTATAGGTTTGCACTGATTCAGGTAGGGTAGTGGCACTATACTGGATGGTATATCGGTTAGAATATAGGACGGAGAAGAGATGGGGTTTAACTTTGTATTGTTCCAGCAGAGACATTCAGGATTCCATACATACAGAGAAATATAGGTAGATGGCTATTTATATAGATAATATATCTGCAGCATACAGATATGCATTGAATACTAAGCTCATTAAACTGAATTGTAAGCCAGGACACACCAACGGCAACGCTAACCCCTTCAAGAAAGAAAAGAAACCTTTTTGTTCGTGACTACAGTTATTATGTGGTCAATAACGCCATCTAGCGGCGTAAACGGTACTGTGTAATAGCGTTAACTCGCACAGCACAGGTACAAACTTCCTCCAGTCGGAGATTGTTAATGAGGGCTATCTTTTACTGTCTATGGGGCTAAAGGACTGTATGGATTGATTGATTGTGTTGCTTGGGTGGCGTCAGTTAGAACCAAAGATCATACAGCGCTAGAATCTTTGGTTAGAATACTGGTTGTGAAGCAGTAGTTTCTCCTTAGTTTCTTTATTGAGTTTTCTTCCACCATACAACAGCATGAATAAACTTATAATGTATAGTGGTCTGTAAAGAACCAAATAAACTGTCATTAATATGGTCACTAAATAAACTGTATCGCTATCTCTCATTCTATAAGCTCAACTTCTCACACAAGTAACACAGGCTTCCTTCATTTCAAACCCTTAATGCTAATGCTCCGTTTAGCATGCTAAGTCCTTGCATATCAACGTGAAAGATACATCCCACTCCCAATACACATGACCGAAGGTTACGGTCACTTACTTTTGTTGTCATACACGCACACAACTTCAACTTAAGGTAATTGGCAGTAAACTCACTCAAAACTAACGTCATGAACTTCACCAACACTGTGGTGTACTACTAGATAACGTCTCTAATGAACTAGCATGAGGCTGCACGAGAGGGCGTCACTAGGCAACAACACCTCAACAGAAGAAGAGTACAGAGATGCAAGACTAGTCTAGCTGCTACGTCCTTACAGTAGAAACGCTAAACAGTAGATTCTTAAGCTAAACACATGAAGTATTATAATTTCAGAGAACACTTACAGTATATTACTTCATGGAAATCATGTCAAGAGCAAGTTTAAGTGTATTAGCAAAACTCTTGCATACCAGTGTGAATTAACGATGTATGTATCAAACTTACTTTTTGTCAATGATCGCATCTCTGAATGTAAAGGGCTGGATTACTCAGGATAACTGCAGGAATTGTCTAAGGGTAAATTAATTATCTATGTTTTTTGTGCACAGCCGTCTGCTCATCATCACAACAGAAAACGAAACTTAAAATCCTCAGACAGGGCGACCGCTCTACTTCCGGTATTTACCCAGAATGCTCAGGTCAATACAAATCATCCAAAACACACCGTCAGTATGAAACATCGTGTGATTGTCGAGTATATATACCAAATGAACACATGCAATGTCTAACAGCGCGTAAGTCCGTACTTGCCCCTCGGGGCCATGGCATTGCTTAGATCTACCAGTCTCAGGATGAGACACCCCAATGCGGACCTTCCTAGAATCACTAGCACATAGCACCGTTGCGGACAATGCATGTCATCCAATGACCAATTGATCAGCGGAAGTCTACTATCATTCCACAATGAAGGTATGAAAATACATGGAATGACTCCTCAGTGCTGTGAGAATTACACTAATATGTTTTACAAGAATGGCCTCGATTTGATTTTTTTTTTTAAATATCAACATTGTATCTTAAATCACTCTGAAATGTCATTTCTGCATGACCTAAGCAATTTAAGATGAGCTATTCTGCTTAATAGTATACATTCGCCAACACACACGTTTTTGCTAATTATAGAGCCATCGACAGACCGAATAACACCAAATTTATTGAGGGTGCTTTGGATGGGGTCTCAAGTCATCCCACCAAATATGGCTTTCATACGTCACAGTATTTCCAAGATAGGCACACTTCCTGTTTGGCGGCTTCGCTCGCTGAATTTAATTGGTTGTCACAGGCGAACGCTTGGACGTATGAAGGCGAAATCAAGGCGGTTGATCCGCCTTGGTCTGTAGATCACGCGTGCCAAGTTTCATGACGATCGGAGGAACTATGCGGCCAGAGTTGCTTTACTTTGACTTTGGACAAAATTCAAAATGGTGGAAAATCCATCATGGCGGAAAATGACGTCACATAGTGCGTTGGAATCAGCTGAGTCAGAGGATTCCAATGGTATAAGTTTTATAAAAATCGGCCATACGGATCAAAAGTTACGGGCATGAACGTGTTTTCAATCTTTGACCAGTTGGTGGCGCTAGAGCGTGAGAGTGGCGAGCATGAAACCTGGTGGTGTCAATCAGGGTAGTCTCCTCTATCAGCATACCAAATTTCATGATTTTATGTCTTACGGTTTGGGCTACAGGTGGAAAAATGTGTGGGCATCAGCGCTCAAAAATCGCTTTTCCATTCATTCCTATGGGAAAAAATCGACCGGAAAAACTGGAATAACGGGAGAACGACATGCCGTATCAAAAAGCTGTATACAAGCCACCATCCTCGCATCAGGACCCACGCGTGAGAAGTGGAACGGCGTCTCTAGCTCTAAATCCCTAGGACAAGATAGGGAGACAAAAGTTGGACTTGAGATAAATAAGTATATGAAACGCACGGATAACAATAGTGTGCTTTTGCAAGCACACTAATAATACTTTTTGTTGCCATTCATTCTTGTTGTGAACGGCACTGCTGCTGAAAGGTGTCTACCTACAGTAACAGTTGTAGTGCTGGTTTGGCTAGTGCATTGTAGCAGCCTACTTTCGCTTTCTATCATAGAAGTAGGCTACAGTACGGCGTATTATTAATAACATCATTTGAATATCGTTTTTGTAGTAGCTAGGCTATATGAAGTGTAAAAGTAGCTTACAGTCTGGTTAAAACATAGGCTACTCTAGCCTACTGTAATTTGGAGTTGGGTAGCCCACTCAGTGTTTTTTTCGGAGTCAAGCTCCATATGTCGTCAATACATAATGGTCACATTAAAAGCATATACTGTACCTGTCGTCAAGGCTTTACATTGCGTAATATTCAGCTGCCCATTATGTAGGCTACAGTAGCCTATTCTCGGGCAACAAAGTAGGCTACTCTTTAGGCTACATTAGCTGTATTGACTAGATCTCAACAGAATTGAACTTGGAAGTAGGAAAAAGGTATTTGCTGCCGCTAGGGGCGTCTAGATGTCTAGGCTAGGAAAAAGGCGGAACTACACAAAGTCCACAAGCTGAAAACGCGTGTATGGGGAGTTCAAGAAAATCATAATTTGCGCATAATTTGCGTTGCACAACTAGACTATCAAATTATATTGATGTTAAAAAAAAACTCAATAGACCCAGAGTTCAGACTTGTATTATTGCTATGGTTCCTTGGTTTATTTGATCAAATATGCCTATAATATTGAGAGATAGCTGAAAATCGGAGAGAACATTTGGTAGTCATTTCAGAGCAAGTGAAACTTGTATCCTACATTTCATGTTTTTTTTAATTGCATTGTATTTTGTGTGACCATATATGTGTGTGTGTGTGTGTGTGTGTGTGTGTGTGTGTGTGTGTGTGTGTGTGTGTGTCACGGCTTTGCCTGCTCCTCCTCCTGTTTGTCCTACGTCTGTCTCCTACAGGTGAGCTGGGCGCAGGTGTTTGGAGCTGCAGTAATTACTTCCTGGTTTGGGCCTTTACAGTTTTTTCCAATTGCTTACACACAATTTTTCAAACCGAGTTCTTTTTAACAAAATTTAAGCACAGCTATCCAAACGCCACACTCAGTTTGCATAATTCCTAGATTCTTTGCAAAATGAAACACTTCAGTCAAAACAAACACACTTCAGTCAAAACAAACACACTTCAGTCAAAACATACACACTTCAGTCAAAACATATACACATATTTGTAAAAATGCTATTAGTTGTCATTTAACAAACACAGTCCTCAATGATCAGACATTATTGCAGCCAGTTTCACACTGCAGTGATAAATGCAAAACGCATTTGTAAAAAGAAAAATTAGGAATTAGCATGTGCTAGATTTTTGCCCAGACATTGTTATGTAAGGGATCATTTAGATGTCCAAAAAATAGTGACAAACCCACAACATTCTTCATGATTACTGTAGTTCGACTTAGGGAAAGTGTACATAAATAGGTCTATAAACTTGCACTTGCACTGTACAACACTGAAGACTGCTGTAGACTGAATATTTCAAGTATACTTACAGTATTTCTAACCATAATCAGTTACAGTAATCAACCAACAATGAAATCAATTGAACAAATAAAATCTGTAGACAAACAAAAACTACTGCATAAAGTACATACACTTTGACTCTGAAGAGCAACTACTGCAAAAGCAACAAGACTGTATAGCACACCTGAGTGCTGCGTTTTCAATTTTGCACATGTGTGCTTACACACCTGGTGGATGTGATTATCCAATTCGTTCATTAGTGTAGTCATTGGCAATCCGGGGCTTTGTAATGACAAGGAAGTAACCTCACAATCCTTATCTGTGTCTAAGGTGTGGAAATGTGTGTAGAGTTTTACAAATCACTGTGTGTAATGTTTTGCAAAAAGGGTGAAGCAGACATTGTGTGTAATGTTGTGCAAATCTGTGGAGGTGTTTTGCTAATTGGAGTAAAATTTTGCTAATTGTGTGAAAAAAAATATTTTAGTGTGTAAACAATCGTAAAAAACTGTAAAAGAGTTCTCCAGACGAGGCTGGAGGTCGACCGCCGCTGCTCTGTCTCTCCCGCACCGACTTAGGATTTTGCTTTGCTTATTCATTGCACCTCATATACTGATTGCATACACTTTTATTTTCCAAGTTCAACTCCACTACTGACGTTACTTAAACCTATTCTGTTCAATTCTATTTATTTAATAAATCTAATATATATATCGCTACTCCGTGTGTGCCTTTCCCTATACTCTGTTGCTTGCTTTGAGCCAGGCTTGTAACAGTGTGTGTGTGTGTGGGTGTGTGTGTGTGTGTGTGTGTGTGTGTGTGTGTGTGTGTGTGTGTGTGGGTAATGGTGTGTGTGTGTGTGTGTGTGTGTGTATTTTTCTGTGTGTGTGTGCGCGCGCAGTTGCATGTGTGCATGCTGCCTGCCTGTCTACTGTGTGTGTGTGTGTGTGTGTGTGTTTATGCGTTGGGGTGTGTGCACATGCATGTGTGTGAGTGTGCGCGTACCTGTGTGTATTTATGTGCGTGTGTGTTTGTGTGTGTGTGTGTGTGTGCATGTGGGTAGACACTGCTGTATTTGGTCACATTGGGCGTCATAACTGGATGAGTAAAACCACAGAGCCTGAGCCTGTGGAAGCTCAAAGCAAGAGCTGGTCAGCTACGGGATGGTAGTTTTCCTCTGAGATATCTTGCATTTTTAAAAGCCTCCTACAAGATTTACCCTTCAAAGTGGTACTGTGTGTATTGCTGTGTTTTCTATTGACCATATATACTTGCTCTCACAAGTAACTATTTAAGTTTTTCATAGATATTCATAATCAGATACTCATGTCTGCCATGTTTACATAATAATGCTTATAATGGCCTGCTTTTCTTTAATGTGCTTTCTATTACTGCAGAATGTAAATACAATCAATGCAATATTATGATGGGTTAGTTTATGATTCAGTATTTAGAGAGTAAAGTAAATTGATTATCTATCAACAATTCAGATATATAATACATAACCCATAACATACACTCAAAATAAGCCAATGTGCAAAAATGTGATCAAACTTTTCTTTCTAATTTTAGGAGAAATGTTCAGATTACACAACCTGTTCCTTTTGCTTCCTTTGTTAATGGGATGGTCTGGCCAGTCTTGTGATTTTGATGAGAGCTGCTCTAGACTAGTCTATGATAAAACAGTCACCTCAATTCCTGTCACTCTAAAAGCTGATGTCAAAATGGTCTATTTTGTGGCCAGCCAAATCAGTGCAATTCCCAAAAGAGCATTTGCCACCAATCCTCAGCTTGAAAATATTGAGTTCCTTGGAACCACCACTGATTCCATTGAGACTGGAGCATTTGAGGGATTGAACAACATCCAGTTGATTGAGATATCTAACACACAACTCGAGTCAGTTCCTGTGGGAGTCTTTCAGGATTTGATCAGCCTAGGAACTTTGGTTCTGAAAAACAACAAAATTCAGACTTTAAAGAAGGGCGTATTTGATGGTCTTAAGAATCTCAGGAACTTACAACTGCACATGAATGAGATTTCCTCCATAGAGGAAGGCACATTTGATCAGCTCGAAAGTCTTCAGACTCTTCATCTCGCAAAGAATAATCTCAGCTCCATTTCATCATCTCTCATTTCAGGATTGAGGAAACTCAAAGTGATCACTGTATGAAATTGAACTGACATCCCTACCTACGTGTAGTGACATACTTGACAATCTACAAAATCTTACAGAGATTGCTTTACAGAGCAACAAAATATCATATATACAGCCACAATTAATTCTACATAAAGATACATTACAAAAGTTACTTCTAGACAACAACCTATTAACAGATTTGCCACCACGGATGTTCGTCAACTTTCCATTACTTAAAACATTGACGCTACACAGTAATCAACTGTCATATCTGCCCACAGACTTATTTGGAGAAATGGCTAAACTTAGAGTTAAGTTTTAAGAGCAACAATCTCAGCACACTTCCTCCAGGAGGTCTGAGAGTCCTTTCAAAATTGCGTAAATTGGATCTGTCAGAGAATCAGTTTCAAACTATAACAGGGGAGTTGTTTGATGGTTTAGCAAACATGACCGATCTTAATCTTCAGAACAATTTCATAAATTATCTTATTTCAGACAATTTTGAGAAAGTCAAATCTCTCTCAACCCTAAAACTTTCAAACAACAAATTGAAATGGCTTCCAGATGATGTTTTCTGTTCTCTTCCAAAATTGAGTAAATTATACCTGGATGGCAATCCTTGGCATTGTGACTGTAGCCTGATACCATTTTACAAATGGATGAAATCAAATCCAAGAATCTTAAAATCTGCAGTACAATGTGTCTCACCTGATTCTCTGAAAGACCAAGAGGTCATCAGCCTAGAAGAGATTGACTTCATATGTCCATCCACTCTGCCAACGGAAGTTTAATGTTTAATGTTTGCTTTCTTGGACAGAATGCCTTTAACTTGTCGACTCATGGACTGTTGTGATTTACGTAATTTCCTGCACATCCTTTCAAAATATGGATAATTATTTTGTATTGCACACTCTGATCTCCAATTATCGGCAATTATCGGCTGTTAGCCGACATGTTGGCTAACAGCCTTTATCAAGGGTCACCTTGGGGCTGTGTGCCTAAACATTGGTAATTAACAAATAATGCACTAGACTGTGTGGCTACTCTGTTTTTAGTTCGCTATTTTAAAATGAATAGTTATGGTCCTTGATTATGGCTGAATCACGTTCAATGTTGTTGTAAAATCCAACACAAACATGGTCGCATTTGACCGCATCACTAAACAAGACCGCATTTCGTTGGCCCTAATGGTTTTATCTGTACAATCACCAATGTCAATCCATATCATCATGTTCATGGAAAAGACCATTATAATTGGTATACGTGTGTGTGTGTGTGTGTGTGTGTGTGTGTGTGTGTGTGTGTGTGTGTGTGTGTGTGTGTGTGTGTGTGTGTGTGTGTGACACTGTATACATTGCCAATAAATGTAACTAGTTTTTAAAGGTATGGTATTTTAATGTTGGTCATAATGGTGGTACTTGGAGAGTCAATTGTTCTCTGAGGTGGTACTCATTGTGAAAAGTTTGAGAACCACTGCTGTCGGTGACACTGCCCGTTTACTAGCATACACTAGTATGCTTTGGGAATGCTTTGGGTCAGGATAGGGTCACCCCTTGTTCACAACTCTAGCTTATGGGCATGCTTAACATTTCTAAAACCCATTTCACACTGGATCTCCCCTTTAAGTTGCTTAACAAGGGCTTATTTTTTCTCATTAAGTTGTAGTTGGAAGGGGCAGCCTATTGGTTTTAGATACTGTAATCTGGCAAAGCCTGCAACAGGTGTAGGAGCAGTCTAGCATACACTTGTCTACCTAACTTATTTTCTGAACAGTACTTTCAGACGGAGCTCAGTTGCACAGCATAGCACCATGGGTTTCATTAGAATAAGAATATTTGTAATGGTGGACATTTTAGAATATACACTATATTGCCAAAAGTATTTGCTCACCTGCCTTGACTCACATATGAACTTCAGTCACATTCCCTTCTAAATCGGTTTACAGTTTTTTTCAATTGCTTACACACAATTTTTCAAACCGAGTTCTTTTTAACAAAATTTAAGCACAGGTATCCAAACGCCACACTCAGTTTGCATAATTCCTAGATTCTTTGCAAAATGAAAAGCTTCAGTCAAAACAAACACACTTCAGTCAAAACATACACACTTCAGTCAAAACATATACACATATTTGTAAAAATGCTATTAGTTGTCATTTAACAAACACAGTCGTCAATGATCAGACACTATTGCAGCCAGTTTCACACTGCAGTGATAAATGCAAAACGCATTTGTAAAAAGAAAAATTAGGAAATAGCATGTGCTAGATTTTTGCCCAGACATTGTTATGTAAGGGATAATTTGGATGTCCAAAAAATAGTGACAAACCCACAACATTCTTCATGATTAGTTCGACATAGGGAAAGTGTACATAAATAGGTCTATAAACTTGCACTTGCACTGTACAACACTGAAGACTGCTGTAGACAGAATATTTCAAGTATGTCTTTCGATACTTACAGTATTTCTAACTATAATCAGTTACAGTAATCAACCAACAATGAAATCAATTGAACAAATAAAATCTGTAGACAAACAAAAACTACTGCATAAAGTACATACACTTTGACTCTGAAGAGCAACTGCAAAAGCAACAAGACTGTATAGGCCTACTATACTACAGTGTATAGCACACCTGAGTGCTGCGTTTTCAATTTTGCACATGTGTGCTTACACACCTGGTGGATGTGATTATCCAATTCGTTCATTAGTGTAGTCATTGGCAATCCGGGGCTTTGTAATGACAAGGAAGTAACCTCACAATCCTTATCTGTGTCTAAGGTGTGGAAATGTGTGTAGAGTTTTACAAATCACTGTGTGTAATGTTTTGCAAAAAGGGTGAAGCAGACATTGTGTGTAATGTTGTGCAAATCTGTGGAGGTGTTTTGCTCCTTGGAGTAAAATTTTGCTAATTGTGTGAAAAAAAAAATATTTTCGTGTGTAAACAATCGTAAAAAACTGTAATATGATGTCGGTCCACCCCCCCCCCCCCACCACACACACACACACACACACACACACACACACACACACACACACAACAATTAATCATGTAATCACTGAATTAACACCTTAAAATAAAATTAAGATACAGAAACCCCTGACTTGACTGGACCAGTAGCCTGAACCCAGCAATATTTTAACATTAAAATTTGGGAGCTAAAAGCAGTGTTGTGGACATTACATTACATTCTTTCACTGAAGCAAGTTTCATTTGTCCTGCACCTGCCAAAAGGTGGGATGTGAACACAGTAACTCTTCTTATGAACTCTGACTTGACACCTTAAATGTAAGATTAAGGGATTTCACACTCATATCTGAAAATTACATTTTGTTTAACACATGAAGGACCCCTTGACTTGAATTTTTTGGTTTTGGCATGTTTCCAGGAGTAATTTAAGTACATCATTTTGATTTGATTTGAGTACATCATGTTTTTTAGTGACTACTGTGTTATGCTGCCACCTTGTGGCATTCAGAGTACACTATCATTTGGAACAATGCCATACAGTATGGACACAGAAGGCCCATGATCCAAAAAAGGCTTAGAGTTGCAGAACAACTTACTGACCTTTATCCCCGTGTCCCTTTTGCATGTGTGTCTATCTTTGTGAGTATCAGGGGTGTTCTGCTACCTGCTTTGTGTAACACCAAAATTAGGCAAAGCACACGGCTAAATGCAACAAGGTGTGGGATGATGACTGACTGACCATGGGTTACTTAAGAAATCCATCTATGTCAGAGGGAGGACATTTCTGTTTTAATTTTATTTATTTATTACTCTTTTATTTATTTTTAAACCTATTTCATTTTTATGGCTGTGTTTATTTCCATGCACTGGATGGTGCTGTTGTGACAGTAAGATTTCCTTGAGGATCTTGATATAAAATTATGTTTCTTATCTTAGCCTTGTCACAGGCTGTCTCAAACTTTGCACACTTCAAATACTTAGTTTAAGTATATAGTGCCGATATTGGGACAACACTAACCATCGAAAAGTGGACACAATGCAGGTAAGCACTCAGTGCACACTAACAGTGTACTGACTGATGAAAGTATGCGTTTAAGACACAACTATCGTCTGTTACAGATCAGTGATCATCTCATTACCCCTGTTCTGGCTCAGGTCTCACCTCCAGTTTCTGCTCCAGCACTGTATGCAGAGCCATCAAAGACCCTCCGTGGGATTCGGGCTCCGGGATGGCTCCTGAAGAAACATCTTGATCCGTCTTATCTTTAGTTCAGTGTCTCCTGTGCTTTAGTATTCCTCTCATTTGATATTTCTAGATATTTCCTGATGTTTCATTACTCATCTGTGTCCATGCATGCGGTCACTATACGGTCTGTAAGCCCTTGCCTTTGTGTAATAGCCTATTGGTCGTTTATGTCTGTACTGTATGTAAGCCCTTGCCTTTGTTTAGTAGGCCTATTGTTTGTTAAACAACTACATATATGATGATTTCCATAATGCATAATCCTTGCCCCCGCTGAAGCTTTGATTAACTTATATTATTTATTCTGTATTACCTTTATTGAGATCAACCCTTTTTTTTTTGCAGATTTACATGTCTCCATGTCTATTTACATGTCTGTGTACATATGCTGTACTGTACCTCCTGTGTAGTGTAGTTTGTTTGGGTGTGCGTGTTATTTGTGTGTGGGGCCAACAATGAATTTCCACAGCAGTTGATAATGAAGACTTCTATTCTATTCTATTCAGAGGAAGACGAGGTGATGTGAAGTTGAGACAGACCTTGTCCTTGTTACCACCATGCCCATGCCTCGGTTTGCCCATCATGGCGTTTTGGTTTTCACATTTACATGTTATTTATTCATGTAAATGTGGAATTTAAATTTGATTCAATTTGATTAATTTAGCAAACACTTTTTGCAAAACAACTTACATATGTACAAAGTATATTACAAGAGCATTGCTACATTGTCCCTGGAGCAACTCAGGGTTAAATGCCTTGCTCAAGGGCATACTGGTGGAAGCCGGGAACTGAATCCACAACCTTTCAGTCTACAGCATGTCAGCGCATTAATCACTTATTATAGCTACTACACTACCACCACCCGTTTTCTTTTAAAAGAAGCCCTGCGTTTGCATCTGCATTCCCGCGTGTTCCTGATTTTATTCTGTGACATTGAAAGGGATAGATTGTCCCAAATCACATTTCAAATATTTACAAAATAGACAATGATGTAGCAATTGAAGCATGTACACACAAATAGATAGACACACATAAACACACACACACATAAACACACACACACACACACACACATACATACTGTAAGTACACACAGAGACAAACCCCATAGTGTAAGAAATGGAATAATGAATAACAGATAACAATTCAAGTATAAGGACTACATGACTGGAGGACATCTGGTGTGTTCAGTAAATCATAAATCAAATCAGGCTTTGATTTATAGTAATATTTCAAACTCAATATTAATATGAAAATCTATAAGAAACTAATAATGATAGTGCCTAATAAAGTGTGCCAAGTAACACAAATGAGCGAGTACCGGTGCAGTAAGATGTATGAGGTAACATTTTTGGATAATTACATCGTTAAATGTGTGTCAGTACCAACACGTCTCTGAAAAAAACATTATCCTGAAGAGAGAGATGGACAAGAGTTTTCTGAGGAGCACTTGCTGCCATTTCATGCTACTGTTTTAGAATGAAACCTATTGTACCTGCAGTCTTGGATATCAATCAAAGGGACTTTTCCCCATTGTAGGACATGTTGGCTTTGTTCTGTTTCAGGGCGTCCACCATGTCCAAGCGTGGCTGGTAGGTCAGTGGAATGCTGGTGCTGGGCTGGTCCACGGCGCGATTTTTGCGCTTCAGCTGTTTGCAGACGAGGTAGAACACCTCCAGGATGGTGAGGAGCAGGGAAACGCAGGCCACCACCAGCTGGAAGATGATGAAGATGGTCTTCTCCGTGGGCCGCGACATGAAGCACTCCACTGTACCCGTATTCGCGCACGGGTAGCGCTTGCACTTAAACATGGGTGTCATGAAGAAGCCGTAGAGGTAGTACTGGCCCACAATGAAGGCGGCCTCCAGGAGGATCTTGAAGAAGAGCTGGGCCAGGTAGCTGCGCAGCAGCACGCCCCTGATCTGAACGCGCCCTCGCTCGTCCGTGTACTTGGGTCGCTTGAGCGGCACGCAGTCGCTGGTGGCGTTCTTGGCCTGCTCGTGGAGCTTCTTCTCCCGGTGAATGACGTGCACGGCGTGGCCAAGGTACAGGAGCGTGGGCGTGGACACGAAGATGATCTGCAGCACCCAGAAGCGCACGTGCGAGATGGGGAACCACAAGTCGTAGCAGACGTTCTCGCAGCCCTTGCGCGTGGAATCGCACACCAGGTTGGAGTGCTCGTCCCCCCACACGCTCTCCACGCCGGCACCCAGCACCATGATGCGGAACAGGAAGAGGACGCTCATCCACACCTTCCCCACCACGGTGGAGTGCATCGCCACCTTGTCCAGCAGCTTGGACAGGAACCCAAAGTCACCCATATTGCCGGGTCAAATCCTAGCAAAGAAATGAACAACCAGCATTTCACATTGTGTTATAGTGGAGGCCTCTGACTAGTAGAGATATGAGATAGAGATATGTCTGGAATTACTCTGCAACTAGCTGGAAATAAAGTACTAGTAGTAGTAGTAGTTGTAGTAGTAGAAGTAGTAATAGTAGTGGTAGTAGTTGTAGTGGTAGAAGTCGTAAAAAATAATAAGAAGAAGTTACAGTAGTTGAAGTATCATTACAAGAATGTATTATTGTCACCTAAGCAAAAATTAGCATGGCTCTCACTAGCATCCTAAACTATTCACTGTGACAGAAATGTTAAAATGCTATGTAAACATTATCATACAATCATTATCAACAATAATATTATATGGTTAACCCCTAGTTAAAACTAAAAGATGTGAAGTCATGTGATTATAGCATAATCAAGGAAGTTTAGGAAAATGTATTTACAGTAAAAGACATCAAATACGAATTGTCCAAACAAAACACTGCTAAAAATGAGTCCTACCTGGATGACTTGCTGAGTTATTCAAAGCTTGATCACCTGTCTGAAATGACAATCCACACTGTAAGCACTCGATGTTCAATGGACACTAAGAGAGAAGCGTCTTATAGAGACTTGGACATGGCTAGGTGGGGGAGTGATTCAGATCGTTTGGTAGACGCCTTTCGATGTCCCACACATGACCAGTTATATCCAGTATAGTCTGTTCACATTTCCCTTTTTTTTGTGGATTTCTCAATCATGTCTCCCTTGTGCTTGCTGTGTCATATCCTGAAATTGGCCAATGTAAAAGAAATCCTACATCTCTAAAATCTGTCAAACTTGTTGTCAATGGCATGATTGACTCAACTAAAACAGGCCCTGGATGGTAATCTATCTCAGTCCCCGGATTGAACTGTGTCCTCTGAAAGTAGTATTGTGTATGTATATTATGTGTCTTAATTGCAGAATCAAAGGCCTGGATTTGGTCATGATTTCACATGGGGGGCTCAGATTTAAGAGTCCAAGGGTGAGAGTTTGAGAGCTCCTTTTCCAGAGTCGCACAAAGTGGGCCTGAATGAGGCCAGAGTTAATTAATTCTAGATATATAGATAGATCCCCTCATTCAGTGGTGTTGTTTGAACATTTTCCTGCACCCCACACTCACAGGGAATAATGTCCTTTCGTCCATGTCATTCATATAGAAAATTGGCAAGAGCCAGGTGTTATAGATCTGAATTGACCTCTATTGGTATGTATACCTGCAACTGGAAGTTGAGGTTGAAAATGCACAGTTTTATAAATTATATCCACAGAAACTCACACAAGTCAATATATTTGTAATTATTTGATGCACCAGAAAAAACAATTTGCTAAATTGATAAATGTAAATACAGTAGCTCTTGTGACAGAGCACCCTCACTATAGTTGAGTATATATTTTTTTCAGATCGGTTAATAGCGACAACAAATCCCTCTCTCTTTATTTGCAATGTTATGTTGATTTGTAGACCCTGTACAGTAAGTGAACTCTTCTCCCAGAAACCGGCCACTCATGAAGGACGTGCAGTTTGGAGAAGGAGGAGTAGAGATCCACAGTTGCAACATCTCTGAGATGACACCTACTGTAGTGATGAATTTGCTGGTGTTATAAGAAGCTTCCATTTGGTAAAACAGTTGATCTCGCTATCGTCAAGTAATTACTGATAAGAGGTCTTCCAAGGTAAGCAGATTTATCTGTCTCGTCATGTCAATGTCATGTTATTTTAGTCAGTACTGTACAGTAGGGCAGTGTAGTCACTACTGTAAGAGTAGTCTGAAAGTAGTATAGTTGCAGTACTGTAAGAGTTGTCACTACTGTAAGGCAGACTTTGAGTGATTAAACAATTACCATTATGCTTATCTATTGTAGACCTTTTTGTTGATTAAACATACATTCTACTTATTTACTCAGATTCTAGTGTGCACAATTTTATTTTTGATTAATTTAAACTCTTCAGTAATGACAATGTTACTGGTACTAGTATGAACATATGTCAAAGCTGTTTGGTGTATAGTTCAACAATATTATCCTTCTACTGTATCTCAAAAATGAATAAAACTCCCCTGTAAGTATGAAACATTCTGTTTTCATGCAGACTGTTGCTGACAATCAGATGAAATGGGGGACTGGGGATTTCTCTCCAAGTTACTGAACAAGGTCCAGTCCCACTCCACAGTCATCGGGAAGGTATGGATGACTGTCCTGTTTGTCTTCAGGATCATGGTGCTGGGGGCTGGTGTCGAGAAAGTTTGGGGCGACGAGCAGTCCATGATGGTGTGTGATACGACAAGGCGTGGGTGTAAAAACTTGTGCTATGATCGGGCCTTCCCCATCTCCCACATTCGCTTCTGGGTGATGCAGATCATCTTCGTCTCCACCCCTACCTTAGTCTACCTGGCTCACGTGATCCACATCACGCACCAAGAGCAGAAGATCCGAGATAAGCTGCAAAAAAATGACGACGAGGCCAAGGATTTGAAGTCGTTGAAGTACACCAACGAGAAGGGCAGAGTCTTCATCAGAGGCGTCCTGTTTCGTAGCTACATCCTAAGCCTCGTCGTCAGGATCCTGCTGGAGTTGGCCTTCGTGGTCGGTCAGTACTACCTCTACGGCTTTGTGCTACAACCCACGTTGGTGTGCAAGGCTTACCCCTGCTATGAGAAAGTGGAGTGCTTCATGTCCCGGCCCACGGAAAAGACTGTCTTCATCATCTTCATGCTGGTGGTGTCCTGCGTGTCTCTGCTGCTCAATGTCGCTGAGATCATCTACCTCCTCTGTGCTCGGGTCAAGAGCCGCAGGACCCGGAGCGATCTTCCGACACCAGCGACGACGAATCACAAGACCTTTTGCTGAAGGACACATTCAAAACTCACTTTTTTTATGCACAATTCATTTCATCATAGCAAGTTACAGTGAATGTCACTGACTGACTTTGACTGACGAAAAGGAAGACTGTGAGAACAGCTTGTCTGGTTTTCTCTTGTGTGTCTGGCTGTGTTAGTCTACAGAAGATCTGGATTTGTGCATTCATTGTAGACTGGGAGTTGCATCAGCACATAGAAAAGAAAGTCAGTCCTGCAAAACAATGCAAGAATTTCTCAAAACATTATTGCATACTTCTAATGCTTTGCCATTCTTTTGGGTGACAATCAAAATACTTCATCAAACATGTATGCAGGGTGATCAATTTTATCCCAAGTTTATGCTTTTTTGTATACAGTTAAGACACAAATCAATATGTACTAACGCACATCTTTTTGAAATGTTATCATCACTTTTAGTTGCCATAGTAACTAATGTATATGGTATTGCAAGTCTGTTTATATAATTCTGTTTTTCATACAAAAATGAAAATAAAAACTGAAAAACAAACAGAAACACAACATTGGGTTAAGTGTCTTGCTTAAGGGCACAACAGAGGAAACTGAGCCACAGCTTTTCAGGCTACTGCATGCTAGCCCATCTTATTAAGCGCTACACTATCACCACCCTAACTCAGCCATGCCTGGAGGGTCAGAGGGCATGCCCCTCTGGATTTATTATTATCTTTTAAATAACTCCTTAAATTAAGACTTCTGGCAAGTTTTGTGGAAAGAAATGGACAGATTGAGACTTACAAATATACCCATCAAGAGATGTAAAGGCATCTTGCAGGGGTGGAGAACATACGGTCCTCAAAACAGAGACTTGAGCTCTTGGGCCCCAGTATGCCTGTTCAGTAATCCATCTCTGCAACTGAAGATAAGTTGATGGGTTGTAGATAGATAGATAGATAGATAGATCTTATCATATTCGTATTCAAAATACAAATCATTTTTTGGTCCCAGTTGAGGTGTGCCTTGGATTACACATAGATGTCAATTTTAAAGACAAATGTTCATGTAGGGCTAAAGAAAGTTGCAGTTTGTCTCGTAACTATTGAATAATAACATAATTTCAATGACTACAAACTCATTCATGATCATTAGCCCATTCACAGGCAATGAGTCTCAACGCAATAGATCTACAAGCAGACCACCAATGGTCTTGCTTAGGCTTCCCTGGTTGATGGTAATGTGTATTTTTCTAACTGTCCATAAACTGTTGCTAAGTGACATAGCAGGTAGCGAGATTACAAACCATTAGCTAGCATGACAGCATAGCCTCATCATTTCACTACTGGTGATGTATGTATTGTTCGAGAGCAGATTCACACAAAACTTAACGTAACTTCTGAATGACTTAAAAGTGAAGTGAAGTGAATTGAAAACAGCCAGAAATTACACTGAAATTGGTTGAGCCTTAATTGAAAACATGACACCTGGGATTGTCCAACTTCCAATACCTGGCCAGTAGGTGGCGTCAGCATCTTAGATGTTAGTACAGGTGGCTCTGACACCAGTTACCACTGACAGGTCAAAAGAGCTCATGCACTCATGCACTGTTTAAATATCAACCCACAAATAAATTGCATAGTGAACTGCCATTTGAATAGAATAATCTCATTAGTTGGATTTTCTATTGCTTTCATCGGAGTCCATCACCCTGCAACCATTTCAGTTTCATCCAGTATACAGTACTAGTGCAGGGTTTTTCAAAGTGGGTGCTGTGATGCATGCTCAAGGGTGCAGCAGAATAGTCCAAGGCTTGATCATTTATTGACTTTTATTTTTGTTTTACAAAATTAGTATCAATTTCAAAATACAGTTGTGATAGAGGTACAGACGCACTTTGGTTGAAGGCCTATTCCTGATATCTCTGTTCTGTTCACCTTTTTTTTTTTTTTTTTCAAAAGCTCTATTAAATAAGTTGAATTAAAGAGAGCGGTTCATTTGAATAAAACAAAAAATAGATAAACCTCACCTTCTCATAGTGATGCTATGATCATACAAGCAGTAATGGCCTATACAACATATCACTATGGCATGGAAGTACAAATAATGCACAAAGGAGGCTGATAGTAAAAAGTAAAAAAGATAGGGGTGCTGTGGATTGAGAGAGATATGTTTAGGGGTGTCGTCAGCGGAAACGTTTGGGAACCACTGTTGTAGTCCTTGAAGGTGGTCTGGCCTTGGACTAGGACTAGGATTATGTTCACTTTTACAGTTCCAATTTTGAGAGTAAGTAAGTTAGTAGGTACATTTATATTTATTTTTATAAAGCACATTTACATACGGCATAAGCTGGCCAAAATGCTGTACAGTGGATAACTAAAAAGACAGATAATACAAAAACACATTTGACCAATAGTCATAATTATATAAAACATAAATGAAAAGAAAGAGAGAGAACTGAGGAAAGAGAGTACTGTATATTTGTTCAGAAGGAGATCTGACTGGGATACTCCATGTTTGCACAGTTCATGTGTACTTGGCTGGAACATAAACAGTGTTGGGTCAAAGTTGACAAACAAAAAAGTTGCGTCACGTCACATAGTGCGAGCGACCTCATGCAGTTCATCAGTGGGTCACTATATGGCAACACAAACATGACAGTATGATGCAACTCATGTTGGCAGTTCTCCCTGTTTACAGGCCTCTGTTAAGACACTCGTATAACATACCAACGATGTGCATCCGTGGCCTACTGGTTAGGGAATTAGACATGTGTCCAAAGGGTGGCTGGTTTGACCCCTGTCTGGTAGGAACAATGTGGGTGGGGGAGCCACTTGAGCAAGGCACCCAGCCCCTTACGGGGCAGTCACACGCTTGCGTCCGCCAACGTTCGTCCGTTGTTTTCCCATTCACTTTACATTGGCTGGACTTCATTTCATGCCGCACTGAATTGTGGGTCCGATGCGTTGCCTGAGATACGTTGCCTCCGCTAAAAAGTTGAGAAATGTTCAACTTCTGACGGATCGCGCAAGCGCCAGCCAATGAAATTCCGTGTATGCAAATTTTCGAACACTGACAAACCAATCAGTTCGCGTTTATGGAAATGTGACAAAATGAAGCATACGTTGGCGGACGCAAGCGTGTGACTGCCCCGTAACTGCTCCTCAGGAGCAGGAATAAGGGCTGTCCACTGCTTTAGGTGTGTGTATGTGTGCTTCGAGTGTGTGTATACACTTTAACCAGATGGGTAAAATGCAGCAAACACATTTCTTACAAGACTAATAAAATATGACTGAACTAAACTATAGGATAAACCCATCAGTTTACTCTAAAAAGTGAAAAACAGGATGCACCTATCTTGAAAATAATAATTAGGCTGGGGTGAACCCTGCCTGAACTTCCGGCGAATTTGGATTTCGCCCGGCAGCTCAGGCTAGAAACCTGCATATCTATCTATGCTGTTCCCTGCCTGAACCTTTGACTCCAATCAGAAACTAGCTAATCCAAAAGATGCATCGGATCGTTGGCCTGATGGACTATCCAAGTGTACGGCGTCATTTGAACAATGCCCATTGATCATGCCTCTTGTGCAGTAGAAACAAAGCGCAGCCTCCTCATAGTATATAACATAGTATACTTTTTTGATCCCGTGAGGGAAATTCAGTTCTCTGCATTTAACCCAATTTAACCAAATTAGTGAACACGCAGCACACAGTCAACACACAGTGAGGTGAATCACACAACCCAGAGCAGTGAGCTGCCTGCCCAACCAGCGGCGCTCGGGGAGCAGTGAGGGGTTAGGTGCCTTGCTCAAGGGCACTTCAGCCGTGGACTGGTCGGGGATCGAACCTGCAACCCTCAGGTTACAAGCCCGAAGCTTGGATTGATGTTCAACCCTAAAAGAGCTGTCGGGAAAGAGTTAACACACCTGGAATAGTGACAAGCACATTTTTTGTAAGTTTGTAGCACTGTAGTTAGAGGGAAATGAGTGAGCTTCTGTACAGCACACTTAATCATTAAACCATGGACCGAAGTGAGTGACTGACAACTTAGTTAACAGATGCTTGTGGTCCAAGACTCATAGAATACATGCATTTTCTGTTATCCTGCTGACTCTGAGATAGAGAATCACAATATAGATAAATGTTGGCATTTTTGCTTCATGCAAGAAAATAAATATCATACGTAACTCTGTAAATGATTGATGAACCACTGGGAGTAAGTCTGTCAAAATCCAGCCTCTGTTTGCTGATCAGACGTGACAGTTAGACATATTCCAGGGATTTCGCAAGATAGGGGCCAAAACTCATGGTTCAACCCCAGCAGGTGATTAGTCGGGTTGAAGTTGTGCTGGAGGAAAGAGTTGGTTTCTGCTCAAGGTAAGATACAAAAAAATATGAGTTGACCTATTCACTGCCAGTTAAGGCTTGTTGATTTCTACAATTAGTGTAATCATATTATTACTTTCCAAAGACCAAAAAGGTTTTCAAAAAGGTCAAAAAAAAAATGGTTTAAGTTAATGATCGTTGTAGTTTTGTTGCACAAGTCACACCGTGTGTCTCTTTTTGTAACTATACAGGAGCCACATGGGTTCCCATTAGCAGCAAATGTGTTTGAATATGTTGTCGATCTTCAATTTAAACACGTAAATGGAATTTGATTGTTGCTTTTTTAAAACTAAAATTTTCAAAAGAATGGATAGCTGTTCTTCAGATGTTTGTTCACAGTAGAATCTCCCATCTCATCACCTGTCATTAATGCTTGACTGTTAAGACACAAAAGGTATAGGTAACACTGCCAGAAGTCTAATGTCTTCCTATTTGGTTTGATTTTAATAGGAGAATCTGACCATCACAGAACATGGGGGATTTAGGATTTCTTTCGAAGCTGCTGGAAGAAGTAAATAACCACTCCACGGTCGTTGGAAAAGTATGGATGAGTGTTCTATTTTTGTTCCGAATCATGGTGCTGGGTGCCGCGGCAGAAAAAGTGTGGGATGATGAACATTCTAAGTTAGTATGCAACACGAAACAACCTGGTTGCGAGCAGGTGTGCTATGACTGGCAGTTCCCCATCTCCCACATTCGGTTCTGGGTGCTGCAGATCATCTTCGTCTCCACGCCGACCCTGATGTACCTCGGGCACGCCATCCACATCATCACCAAGGAGAACAAGCTACGCGAGCGGCTCCTGAGGCACGAGAACGTGAAGTCGCCGAAGTACACCGACGACCAAGGCCATGTGAAGATCAAGGGTCAGCTCCTGGGCAGCTACATGACACAGCTCTTCTTCAAGATCCTTCTGGAGATCGGCTTCATCGTGGGCCAGTACTACCTCTATGGCTTCGTCATGGTGCCCTCGTTCTCCTGCTCCCAGTCGCCCTGCCCCTTCACTGTGGCCTGCTACATGTCTCGGCCCACGGAGAAGACCATCTTCATCATCTTCATGCTGGCCATGGCCTGCGTGTCCCTGCTGCTCAGCGTGGTCGAGCTCTTCTACCTCCTCTGCTCCAGGGTGCGGTGCGGCCGAGGTGGACGTGGACGTCGCCATGGTATCGGCGCCACCGCGCCCCCACACTCTAGCCCACCCAGCTGGTCACCGCCCGAGGTGGACACCATGGCCCAGAACCAGCTCAACACCTTCCACAGTGAGAGTCTGGGTGGCAGCTTGGACGGTGCCAAGGATGAGAAGAGGCTGCTGGCGGGGCACTGAAGCTGATTTGACCATCACGGGTCCATGTGTTTGTATTCAATTGTCCTGACAAGCCACTAGTAGATATTTGCCACAAAGGCAATTTTGTGGACATTTTTTGCCTGTTCATGTTTCAGGAGAGACGTTATTTTGATCTTGGTCCAGTGTGAGGGTATGATTGTTGATCTTGTCTTAACGAAATATCGTAGCCTATTGTTGATTATGTGCTCTCTGTTGTAAATCAATGTTTAAGTTATCCAACTGTCGTATGTAAGGTGACATTTTTGCACAGTATTTGTATATAAGTCAAAGTTAAATGTAGAACATTTATATTTAGATAAACATTGTTTTGGAACAGATACTGTATTTATCATGCAAATTATTAGTCTGGTTTTCACCATCCTAAGCTCAGTCTTTTAAGATTGAACATTAGTCTGGGGAGGCTGCGCTTTGTTTCTGCACTTCGCGTCGCTTAAAGGGATAGTTCGGGTTTTAAGACACGAAGTTATATGGGTTCCCCGTCAGCAACGTTGTGCATCAGCACTGACTTACCCCGCAACAGCGTCCTGTGAGCCGAGATCCAGCCGGTTTTTGATGGTGAAGAAAGTAGTCCGGCAAGTTTCTGGGGTCACGAAAGTAAAGTGTTTTTCTTCTCAAAACCATATGCGTTCAAAATAGTGATATATTTGCACCACAAAAACGTTGTCCAGGAAAAATTCAAACCTCGTTATCACTTACTTATTTTTCGCGATTCCTATCACTGCGCGCTACTGACAGCTGGACAACGTTTTTGTGGTGCAAATATATCACTCTGTTGAACGCATATGGTTTTGAGAAGAAAAACACTTTACTTTCGCGACCCCAGAAACCTGCTGAAGAAAATAGTCCGGCATCAAAAACAATCAAAAACCGGCTGGATCTCGGCTCACAGGACGCTGTCGGGGGGTAAGTCAGTGCTGATGCACAACGTTGCTGACAGGGAACCCATATAACTTCGTGTCTTAAAACCCGAACTATCCCTTTAAGTTTCGTTATCGTCCCGTCACCGGCCAATAGCGTGCCAGGATAGGTTTTTAATCTCTTGTGTGACTTATAAATCGCCCCCCTTTATTTATTAATATTTAAAAAATCCCCCCAATGCTAACTGTTCCTACGCGCCTGTGTAACATATCCTCATGCTGAACTGTTTCTGAAGTTTGTATTGTCTTGTGGATCTTTGACTTTTGAATAAAAAAAAGAATTTCAAATCCGAGTTCTGGTGTGAGGCATTTTGAGATGAACCTGGACACCAATCCAGCTAAATCCTCTGGAATAAATCAGTTCCTCCAAATGAATCTGTAGGCTATAGTATACAGAACATACACAATAGGCTAAAATAACTGATACAATGATGTCATACAGACAGCAAAGAAGTATGTTTCACTAAAGAACATTACATGAATTAAAATACAAAGCTTTGCATGAAAAACCTGAAACATTGCAGAAGCATTGTGGTTAGCATTATCTAACTACCAAACTAACCAACCTTACAAACATTACATAACATCTGGTCAATCTTTATGGACCCAACAGTGATGAACCCTGCTTTTTTGAAAACATCAATAATGTCATAAATGACATTAAGTTTGTAAGTGACTATTATATAATGGTTGGAGACTATAATATAGTCCAAAACAGTAAAATAGATCGCAAAGGGACAAATATAACTAATTATCACCCACAAGCACATAAAGAGATCAGAACAATAATGGATGAGAAAGACATGGTTGATATATGGAGGTTAAGAAATCCCAAGCTTCTGAGATATACATGGAGAAGGCAAAACCAAGCCAGCCGCATAGATTACTTTCTTACTTCTTTTTCACTGGTATCTACAGTTAGACAAGTAAAGATTGAGGATAAAATGAGATCTGATCATCAATTGATATCACTGCATCTTGAAATGACAGAACACCCAAGAGGCAGGGGGTACTGGAAATTCAACCAAAAACTGCTAGAAGATCTGACATTGGTTGAAAAGACATCAGAATTTATAAGGGAGTTCTTTTCATATAACGTAGGTTCAGCCAACCCACATGCTGTTTGGGAAGCCTTTAAATGTGCCTTTAGGGGGCATATAATTAAAATGGCGTCATACAGACAGAAGCAAATCTTATCAAAAGAACAGAAAATCAGAAAAGAGATTGAAATACTGACAACATATGTGGAGAATCAAGTTGCTGCCCAAGACATACTAGATGAACTTGAACAAAAACAAAATGAGTTTGAACAACTAATACATGAGAAGACTAACATTTCATATTCTAAATCAAAAGCCAAATGGATGGAAAAGGGGGAAAGATGCAATAAGTTCTTTTTAAATTTACAAAAAAGAAATAGTTCTAAGAAGAATATAAATAGACTTAAGACAAATGATGGGAATACATTAAGTACACCAGAAGAAATAATGAATGAAATAGAACTCTACTATACAGAAATGTATTCAGATAAAGATCAGGAAGAGGGTAGAGAAGATCTGTTCTTCCCCTATAACCATGTGAAATTAACCGAGGTGCAAAAGCAATCATGTGAGGGCCTAATAACGGAAGATGAGCTCTACTCTTCAATCATGTCTTTTAAAAAAGGGAAAACACCTGGCTTAGATGGTATCTCAATTGAAGTGTATCAAGTTTTTTATGAACACTTGAAAAAACCTCTAATGGACTGTTTCAATTTCTCATATGAGGAAGGTACACTTACAGGTACGCAAAGAGAAAGTGCAATCTCCCTGTTGCTAAAACAAGAACCAAGTGGCAAATATAAGGACCCTGTTCACTTAAGTAATTGGAGACCCCTTACATTACAGGGCTATGACTCCAAGATTCTAGCTAAATGTATAGCAATAAGGATAAAAAATGTTCTATCATCATTAATACATCATGATCAAACAGGGTTTATGGAGGGAAGGAACATATCAAACAGTATAAGGCAGTTACTGGAAATAATAGAACATTACGATATAGAAGAAAAGGCAGGTCTTGTTTTCTTTGCTGACTTTGAGAAAGCATTTGATAAAGTGAAATGGGAATTTATTAATAGATGTTTAAGATATTTTGGCTTTGGAGATTCTATAATAACATGGGTCAAGGTAATGTATAAGGGAGCTACTAGTAAAGTGATTAATAATGGATACCTTTCAAAATCTATCACTCTGGAGAGAGGAGTGAAACAAGGGTGTCCTCTATCTCCGTATTTATTCATTATAGCCATTGAAATATTGGCAGAGAAAATACGATCTAATGGAAATATTAGAGGTTTGCAATTAAATGGTATAAATTCAAAACTATTAATGTATGCAGATGATACAACCTTTATGATTAGACCAGACATAACATCCTTGCAAAACCTCATAAATGATATGGATCACTTTACAAAAATATCTGGATTGAAGCCTAACTATGGGAAATGCCATATAATGAGATTAGGTTCATTAAAACATACAAACTTTACATTACCATGTGAAATGCCAGTGAAATGGACGGATGGAGCCATTGATGTATTAGGTATTCATATACCAGAGAATATGAAAGAAATAGCCAACCTTAACTTTAATATCAAATTGAAAAAGCTCTCTAAAATTGTACAGCCCTGGCATGGAAACAAACTAACCATCTTTGGTAAAACAACACTAGTAAATACACTGATTGTGTCACAGTTTACTTACCTGATGCTAGCTCTACCAACACCAGCTGAAACGTTTTATAAAGAATACGAACATCAAATATTCAAATTCATATGGAATGGAAAGAAAGATAAAATCAAACGCACATATCTATATAATGATTATAATGTAGGTGGAACAAAATTGCTGAACTTGAGAGCTATGAACCTATCATTAAAGGCCTCCCTTATACCCAAATTTTACTTCAATGAGGAATGGTTCTCTAGTAGATTATTAAGAAAGGCTCACCCTTTGTTTAAAAAAAACCTATTTCCATTTATACAAATACAACTGTCACAGTTTTTTATAATGAAGGATGTTTTTTCTGAACTGTCTTCCTTTTTGACAGAGGCACTGCAAAGCTGGCTGCACTTTCAGTACCACCCTCCAGAGAACAATGACCACATTTTACAACAAATGCTATGGCTTAACTGTAATATACTGAGTGGAGGAGCCACAATGTTCTTGGAGCATATGTTTGGAAAAGGTATAGTGTTCGTAAAAGATATTTTAAAAGAAGAAGGGGGGATTATGTCATACTCACAAATAATGCAAGTATATGGGCGAGTATGTACTCTGCAACAATACAATCAATTAATTGGAGCCCTACCACAACAATGGAAAAGAAAAGTTAACGCAATTGCAGGTTCATGCTCAGTGTGTAGACCAGATATAAAACAAACCAAGTGGTTAAACAAAAAAACAAAGGTTAATAAAGAACTGTATAATTTTTATCTACAAGCTAAAAAACTGGTGGCAATACCATATAACATTTTTGAAAGTTGGGAAAGAATGTTAGACATACCAATATCATGGAATCAAGTCTTCAAAACATTGTATGGAACAACAATAGATACAAAAGCAAGATATTTTCAATATAAGTTAATTTATAAGTACTTAGCTACAAAAAAAATGTTATGGATTTGGGGGAAAGAGTCTTCACCAAATTGTCGATTCTGTAAGGAGGAGGAGGAGACCACAGATCATTTACTTTGGTATTGCTCACCAGTCGCTTTGCTTTGGATTGAAGTGGAAAGGTGGTTATTGAAGTATGATGTAAAATTGCGTTTGGATCTTTTCACAGTACTTCTGGGTGATCTCTCAGCGGAAGCTCACGCTATTCAGAACATCATTATTTTGTTAGGGAAAATCTTAATTTTTAAAACAATAGACATACATGAATTGAGTATAGGGAAACTAAAAAACTATATTAAAGCTTATTGCGAAACCGAATGTATGATACATGAAACCAACGAAGTGCAATATGCAGAAAGATGGAGTAAAATAAAGCAAGTGGAAGGATGGAACAGGTAGAAGCGAATGAATACTCGTAAAATCTAGTGTTAATTCAGGAATTTGTTGTCTCTTGGAGATTGGGGTGGGGCGGGATGTTTGTGTGTGTGTGTGGTGGGAGTAGAGGTGGGATTGTGGGCGGTTGGGAGGATGTGGTTGGGGTAGGGCTTGGTTTGGATGGAAGGACTTTTCTTTTCACTTTTCATTTGCTTATTTGTTTCTTTGGGTTTTTCTTATTCCATCTAGTAATGGCTATTCTGTATCTCTTTCAAGCTTCAGCAGATAATTAAAACACAAAAAACTCATGTACAAAAAAAGAAAAAAAAGAAAAAAGAAAAAAAGAAAAAAAAAAAGATGGAAAGAATGAAAAGAAGTCCCCCAATGTGGGGGGGTGGAGGTGGGTTAAAAAAAAAAAAAAAAAAAAACATTACATAACAGATACCACAGTAAATGCCCTGGGGTAATTAGGTAGATCACATAGGCCTATAGTCTTAATAAAAAGGGACTCGTCTTTATTTCACCTCACTTATCTTGGCCTTGTCGAGATTAAACATGCCAATGTTTCGGCCGTGTGGCCTTCATCAGAGCATCACCAGCAGTTACTAATTGGCACTGACTGAAGCTTTCTGAGATGTTAACTAGGCTGTAGTGTCTGTTGAGCTACGACAGCTTTTACATTATTTTTGCTGGGTGTCCACAAACCACAGAACTACGTGCATAGGCTGGACAGATAGTAGTTTGTTTACTCACATGACTATATACATTCACATAACCTGATACCCATGGTATTGTATCAAGCATACATTTGAAGATATTACTCAAATTAGTAAACAATAAACATACTTCAAAAAATTGCATATTCTTGCACTTTAACATTTAGGAATATAATACTAATAAAAAGGATCATACATCACTACAATAGGACAAATCCACTGTTAAAGATTAAGGTTGACTGAAAAGGAAACAATGCTGAGTAAGGTTGACTAATTGAAAACAATGTTGAGTTATGATCTAAAGGCTAGACTTAAAGGTGCACTATGAGATCCTGCTTGATCTTAGCGAGATTTCATTTGTATCTCAAATCGTATGTTTCTCCCCTTGATCAGCTTGCTGTCTGTCCACTGAATACGATGTGAAAAAACCCGATATCAAAAGACAACACAGGGGCTGTGATCCTCAAAACAAACGTTAACAACAATAGGGGCGCAGGATGTGCACCAAAACAATAACAAACCAAAGATTCTAGAACAGAGCCAGATTGATCAGTTATTACGTCAAAAGAATGAAGCTCTGAGTTCGACGTCAGGCGCGCCACTGTGGTAAACTCAGCGCAACATTTCAGACACAGATCAATCATAAACCCACCTAAACAGCTGTTTTTGCCGTTGTCAGCTGTTTTTTTTTTTTGTTTGGCCTACTCGGTAATGAACTGCAAGATCTGGCCGTGTGAAAGGCACGATTTATTATTTTTTCAACTTTCCACTGAATAAGGAGGTAGCCTAATAGGCTTTACTTAGTCAGATAGGCTAATGTAGGCCTATAAATGCGCTGGTGAATAGATCACATCAATTCCCATTGGGAGATTCTGTTAAGCTAGCTAGCAGGCAAACTAACTTAGCTACGTTATATTATCATCTTTTTTTCTTATTTTCTATCCGTAGGCTAAGTTAACCTTTGTTTACGGCCACTGGCGCATTACCAATCACTATAATGTATAGGCTAAGTCAAGTAACATGGTACGACAGCCACTATAGCCTACTTTTAAAACGGGAGTCCAGAACAGGACCGAACAGGTGTTGTGAGTAATGAAGAAGCAGTGATCATAATCAAAATCGTAAAACACGCTGCATATGCTGCTTCCAGTGAAAGCTTGTCGTGCAGTCTGTGAAAGCACAAAAAAAAAACACAAGCTTGATGCCTGTAGCGGTCGTTTGCAAGAAGCCTATGCCATAGCTTAATTTAAGACCGATCCAATTGCATCATATTGTAGCCTATCTTTCGTTGTCGACTGACTTGAGAGAATAGGTTCATTGTAGCCCATATTCTCTTATTTCTCTCAACTGCAACATTGACAGACAGCCTAGCCTACTAACCACGACAGCCTAGCGTATCCTTGAAGTTAACTTGGTCTAACGGTATTCGTCTTTTTCATAATTGGCTGCTGTGCTCTGTCGCTAGACAGTAGGCTAAAGATGTCGCTCGCTCCTTTTCATTAGGCTATATCTAGGCCCAGGCTACTGTGCGCAAAGTGTCGAGGCCACATACAGTCGAGTCGGGACATAAAATAGTTTAAACGAAGTTTAAGGCATGTTTAGTAGGATATGGCAGCGCTATCCATAGACTATCAGACTGTTTATTTAAGGATTTCCGATGTTGTGGAAGGAAATTCGTTGGGGTCCTCCTCGTCATATTTTAATAACAAATAAAGCTAATTTCCCTCACTAGACCTAGGCCACTGGTATTTATGGGGGATTAAAAGGGGGGAAATCGTTTAACAGAGACCTCACACCCCCCAAAAAAATGTCTGCCCGTGACATGATGAATGAATGCATCATTTTCAGGTGCCACTGTAATCGCTAACTGTAAATGGATTAATCCAACACAACTCATCGTCCAATTTTCAGTTTGCATGGAAATCATTGTTTGCCTAGGGCTGCCTGTGGTCTGGCTTTTCCACTCGTTTTATACCAGCTAGCAGTGTTTTAAAAAGCCTGACTACTTAGACTTAATGGAACAAGTTCATGGAAAACGAAATGTTGTGCAGAACGTGTTTCGATAATCTATCCTACACAGTAAAACGGCCGGTGTTAATTTCACTCTATGAGTGTTAATTTTAACACTATTTCAGAGTTTATATAATCCTCACTCGCTAGTGTTAAAACAACACTTGCCATAGTGTTGACATATTAACACCAGCCTAGTGTTTAATAATTAACTCCACCAGAGTTGAAAATTAACTCTGTTGGGAGTTTAATTAACTAAATCGGCAAGAGGTAATTTCACTCTATGAGTGTTAATTTTAACACTATTTCAGAGTTTATATAATCCTCACTCGCTAGTGTTAAAACAACACTTCCCATAGTGTTGACATATTAACACCAAGCCAGTGTTTTATAATCAACTCCATCAGAGTTTTCTTATTACTCCCATCAGAAACAAATCAACTCCTCAGAGTACAACCTCAAGCAGAGTTAACAACATCACAGTGGGAAATCAAAATGGCTACTCTTACTACTGATATAATGAAATGAATAAATGCACAAACTAAACCATTTATTTAAATTATTTTATTGACTGCATTTTAAACGCACAATGACAATATATTTAGCACCAGGGCCATAGGTTGATTGAACATCAAAAGCCTTGTGTAAATGGAAATCATTTGATGTAATAATAAAATAATTGAACTTCATAGGCATGAAAACACTCGTTAAAACATTCAGTGACCATTTCATTAACAATAAAACACATATCTTCAATCAATAGAATTTGTACTGTACTATGTACTACTACTCTGTACTATTTCACAAAAAACAGGTTGCTCATCAACATCAGTGCAAATAGCAAGTCCCTCTTTGTATTCTGAGCCATCCAGTTTAACCCATGTAGTGCTAAAAACTGTGCTGATTGTCTTGCTAATTGTATTAAAGTATTGAGTGACGTCAAAATCATTGTTTTTACTTTCATAGGACCCAACTCTCTCCTATTTAGTGTAAGGTTCTCCCAGTGATAGCCTACTGCCAACTGGTGTTTTTTAGCAAGAGATTTTGTTATATTTTTTTAAATTTGTCAGTGTTCTTGAATAATTTATGCTTTGCCTCACACCTAATGCTGGACATGTGTAACTAAGGGCCAATTTTACGTAAACAAGACAGGTAATGAATCATAAAATGCAGTTTAGGCAACAAGTTCCTGTGTGGGTATACTGTCTAGCTCATGGTGCTCTAGAATTAAATATTTCAAAAATATAGTCATGGCTTCAGCAATACTAGGGGAAAACACAATATTCATCATTTGCAACAGAAGTAGCAACAATCTCCAATGCTGGCTCTCAGCCTCCACTAGATCACCAAAGATCAAGGGAGTGTTCCTGACAATTTAAATTATTTCATTGACTACATTTTAAAAAATTGAATGCACAGGGACAATACTGTATATTTAGCACCAGGGCCATAGGCTGATTGAACATCAAAAGCCTTGTGTACATGGAAATCATTTGATGTAATAATAAAATAATTGAACTTCATAGGCATGAAAACACTTGTTAAAACATTCAGTGACCATTTCATTAACAATAAAACACATATCTTCAATCAATAGAATTTTTACTATTTCTGTACTATTTCACAAAAAAACAGGTTGCTCATCAACATCAGTGCAAATAGCAAGTCCCTCTTTGTATTCTGAGCCATCCAGTTTAACCCATGTAGTGCTAAAAACTGTGCTGATTGTCTTGCTAATTGTATTAAAGTATTGAGTGACGTCGAAATCATTGTTTTTACTTTCATAGGACCCAACTCTCTCCTATTTAGTGTAAGGTTCTCCCAGTGATAGCCTACTGCCAACTGGTGTTTTTTAGCAAGAGATTTTGTTATATTTTTTAAATTTGTCAAAGTGTTCTTGAATAATTTATGCTTTGCCTCACACCTAATGCTGGACATGTGTAACTAAGGGCCAATTTTACGTAAACAAGACAGGTAATGAATCATAAAATGCAGTTTAGGCAACAAGTTCCTGTGTGGGTATACTGTCTTAAAAAGCTCATGGTGCTCTAGAATTAAATATTTCAAAAATATAGTCATGGCTTCAGCAATACTAGGGGAAAACACAATAGTCATTATTTGCAACAGAAGTAGCAACAATCTCCAATGCTGGCTCTCAGCCTCCACTAGATCACCAAAGATCAAGGGAGTGTTCCCGACAATTTAAATTATTTCATTTACTACATTTTAAAAAATTGAATGCACAGGGACAATATATTTAGCACCAGGGCCATAGGCTGATTGAACATCAAAAGCCTTGTGTAAATGGAAATCATTTGATGTAATAATAAAATAATTTTCACCAGAATGAACTTCATAGGCATGAAAATGCTCGTTAAAACATTCAGTGACCATTTCATTAACAATAAAACACATATAATCTTCAATCAATAGAATTTGTACTATTTCACAAAAAACAGGTTGCTCATCAACAACATCAGTGCAAATAGCAAGTCCCTCTTTGTATTCTGAGCCATCCAGTTTAACCCATGTAGTGCTAAAAACTGTGCTGATTGTCTTGCTAATTGTATTCAAGTATTGAGTGATGTCGAAATCATTGTTAAATACTTTCATAGGACCCAACTCTCTCCTATTTAGTGTAAGGTTCTCCCAGTGATAGCCTACTGCCAACTGGTGTTTTTTAGCAAGAGATTTTGTTATATTTTTAAAATTCTTCAAAGTGTTCTTGAATAATTTATGCTTTGCCTCAAACCTAATGCTGGACATGTGTAACAAAGGGCCAATTTTACGTAAACAAGACGGGTAATGTATCATAAAATGATGTTTAGGCAACAAGTTCCTGTGTGGGTATACTGTCTTAAAAAGCTCATGGTGCTCTAGAATTAAATATTTCAAAAATATAGTCATGGCTTCAGCAATACGAGGGGAAAACACAATATTCATTATTTGCAACAGAAGTAGCAACAATCTCCAATGCTGGCTCTCAGCCTCCACTAGATCACCAAAGATCAAGGGAGTGTTCCTGACAAGGCAAAATGTTTGAATCGAGTTCAGTCCGATGCCATTGCCACTTGAATCAAGATTCACATTTGTGGGCCTATTTCTTTGCTCCATGTAACCATAGTCAAACGAATAAATCCTAGAAAGGAGATTACCTTTACTAATAACGGTATCAGTAAGGTGCTGATAAAGTAACTTGAGCTCAAACTGAGCAACTCCTTCTAAAAGGTCGTGCATAATGTCAACAGAAATGTTATTAACAACATGAAAATGTGTCAACTTATTGAGGGTTGAATACCTCTTCACCCCATACACAGACTTCAGCTGTGGGTCCAAATGCAGATCCCTGCAGTGGCTCTCAAAATGGTCAATATTCCGAATTACAACTGAGGGGTGGTCCTCACTGTAGACAGATTGGGCAGTAAGTTTGTCAATGATACACAATCGGCAATAGTAAGTGCTACTAAATGACTCATTGTAACCAAGGATTGCGTTCATTCCCAAATTGTCTCCTATTATTTGAGAAATGGTTCCATAGACCTTTTCAGAGGAAATTGGCAAGTCTATTCCTTCATTTTCCAAAGTTCTAATATCGCGAATCAAGGGCTCAAGAATTCCATCAAAACCATATCTCTTCACATCTTGACTGTGAAAGAGACTAACAAGGTGTATATTAAGAATAGCAGAATTAAATTTGGGCGGCAAATTTCTTAAGATAAAGTAAAGGCAGCCTAGTTTATGAATTGAATGTTTTGATCCAAGAGGATTTGCCGTCTCAAAATCATCATAATACACTTGTATTTGCAGAGCATTTTTGTGTTTACTGAATAGCGTGTGTTTCTTGAAGTAACTACCATCTTTGAAATCTTCATATGTGTGTGGGCTTGATGTGGTGCCTGCTATTACCTGTTGACAAATATCAGAGTTACTGAACATAAACTTAAGGGTCTCTAATATAGGTATATAAACAAATGTGTCTTTAACTTGAACTTGGTCGTAAGTTCCCAAAGTCTTGTTTCGACGGCTATCAAACCGAACCCCTAAGGTAAGTTCAAGGGGCTCAACAGCTCCCCATTTCTCTCTGAAATACTTAACTCTTTTTGATTCTGAATTTAAGAAAGAGAATGGGTTTTGGAAATCTTCGAAGCTTTGTTCAACTTTCTTTGAATACGGGCTGTTCGATGGCACAGCTGACATAGCATTGTGTTTCAAGTGATCATGCACCTCAGTTGTAAACTCTTCAAGGTCACCAACAATAGCTGAGACTAAATTATTAGAAGCACCACTCCCTTGAAGTTTGGCAATTATGGAAGCACACACACTATTTAGGTGTTCAGTGGAAGGAACAGAGCTACTATTTGCTGATGTATCTTTTGTTGAAACTGAATTAATTACTTCTGGCAAATCTGTCTCCATTTGCTCAGAAATGTTCTCACTAGGAGGAGAATTGTGACTACAGTCTGCAGTAATGTTAAATTCATGTGCATTTTCCAAATGTTTCCTAAATCCTGAATAAGTGTCAAACTGCTTATGACATGTTTCTTGAGAACACATTAATCTTTGCTTTGAAGAAGGATAGAAACTGTGTTTAAATTTCAAATGGGATATCAATGCCTGACTGGATCCATGCAATTCTTTGCATCTAAAACATCTAATCATTGTTAAAGATAAGCAAACTCCAATAATAAAAAAAAAAACCTAGTTCAAAAGCTTCGCACGGAATTCTCTCACCCTTGGTGATTCTTTAGTTTTTCCAATGTCAATGTTGTAGACAGTTGTCTGCACAAATGTGTAGAAGTTGTGAAGTGAGTCATCATATGCCAAATTGAAAACAAAGTGCAATTTAAAAAGTTCATCAAATGCACCCACAGCACTTGCTGCCTCACATGGAATCAGCTTTTTGTCCAAAGCAATGTAGAACTGGTCGATCCGATTTCGGTTTCTCCCGGCAGCAAGGAGGTATGGATGTTTGTGATCGCGTTTGCTGAGAGCCTCTTCAAAACTGCAACAGGACTGAACACAAAAAGAAAGTTAGAAATTCACTATAATCCAGTATAAAGTATAGTATCCAATAACATCACTGAGCCAGAACTATTTAAATAGCTAAACACAGCTAAAACAGCAAATGCTTTGCCTAAATTCATTCTTTCATTCATTCATTCTGGTTAGTCAAACATGAAACATGAGTGGCAAATTATGTTTCACCTTGTGATAAACAACAAGCCTTTCGGACGCAGCATCTGCACTGATCTTCGCAGCTTTCTTGCCGATAGGTTGGGGTGGGAGGAGGTGTACTAAGAGCAGTAGAGCAGCGATATCTGAGTCCCAGTCTATGGAGAAAGATAATCAAGTCAGTTTTTGACAATTAACCCCAAGCTCAGAGATTGCCTTAAACATCAATGAAAACAAAATGCCATGATTTTCGAATTGAGAATAGTTCAAGCATCATATAATTTATTAAAAAGGGCAAAATATGTTTTTCTGGGATATGCCCAACCATAGAAAGTGTGCATGACCATAGCAAGTGTGATCGAAATCGAAATCACTACTGGCCAGAGTGAGATCACAGGGCGAGGGCCATGTGAGGTTGCCACAGACATTTGATTGCACATCCCAGGAAAGTTGTCAGTACCAGGGCAACAAAAGTTGAATAATGCTTAAGACAGGACAAAGAAATACATTTCACAGATACTAAGGTCAACTGATATCTAATTGTGTATGAGCACGGATGCATATCCCCCAAAGAATGAAAAGTTCTTTCATTTTATTTTATTATCCATTAACTATGTGCCTTGTATGTTTTAAAAATAATTGAATTTTGGTTTTATTTACTGTTTACTCAATGTCCCACGGCATTGCTGTTGTACGGTTTTGTTTGACACTACTATGAAATATAAATCTGCTTACCAGCGCTGGGTTCAGTGTCTTGGTTCTCTGCAGACATCAGAAGGTGGCGCACAGTGTGAGTCGGAGTCAAGCATCTTGCTTCTTCAATGATTTTGCTTTTGAAGGTAGAGTCCCACTTCTCTAATAACTTGGAGGATGTATCCCCTCCAAACAGGAGTGTGAAATCTTGATTTATCTGAGGGAAATCAAAAGAATAATTTCAGTCATGAGGTAATTACAAACACATCCAAAAACATCAGAAAAAAATATCATGCGCACATATTAGCAGATACACTTACCAATCCCTTCACATCCAGAAAACGTGGATAAGTTTTCAGGACTTCAGTTGTCATCTCTGGGTTATGGACCATCTCATGACGATGCTGAAATGTGTCCCTCATCTTGCTGCGGATAACTGCATCGTCACTTGAATGCAAAAGTAGAGATATGGCTTCTCTGACCGCATCACCATCTGCCTGTTGCTCTGCTGCGATACTCCTCTTCAGACTGGGCCCTCCCAGCAAGGCTCCATGGGGGCTGCTCTCGACCGAACGCTTTGTAACTTTTCTCTGGACAGTTTTCAGGCGCCATGCCAGGTAGCCAGTTCCACTTACACCATCATAGAAGTGTTCCTGAGAAATAATATAGATCAGATCTAGGTCTATCAAAAATCGATTGTTAACCATACCTTCGATCATTATACTAGATAAAAATGAGAAATCTTACGTAGCCTTTGGTGGAGAAAGGATCCCTGAGATTTGGGAAAAGGGTCACGATGCCAAGTCCGTATTTTTCTTTTTGCATGCGAACTGGGACCCTCCTATAGGTAGTTGTAAAATGCATACAGACAACCATAAGTAACAAAATAGAAGGGCATTTACACATTGAATGCACAGCCATTACAGTTTTACCATAAAATCTTGTTCAACATTTTAACAATATTACTTATGCCATATTGAGTGAGGCCCCAACAGAGTACTTTAATTTAATCAGAACATTCACCAAAATTATTCACTTAATTGTATAACTCATGATGTAACACTGTCAAACTGAGTTGAAGGGATGTGCTAGGACATTGAATCCATTTCATTCAGTATCATATGAGTCAACCAGGCTGTTGTAAGTTATAGGCCACATTAGAGGGTTCTACAATGTACGCACCTCCTCTGAAAGACACCCATCTTTTTATTGTAAGCCCTGGCCATGCTGGCAAGTTTCGTCTACTTTTTGGCCTGTTATGATATATTCAAAGGAAAACATACCCATGTTTTTCAACCATGTGGCTGACAAGGATATTGACCAGATGTCGTCTTGTGTTGTGTGTCAAGGTCTTGGATCTTATATACTCCTCAATTATATCTTGACCACCAGCATTCTTCTCCAGAGCCTCCTGGACCATCTGTAATTGAAAGTTAAACAACAAGCAAAATGATGAGCATGTAAACACAGAACACAACACAACTTCTACAAAGATTCACCTGCGGACAAGCATATGAGAAAGTCAAATTGTAAGATGTTCTGGTATGACAGTACCAAGTACTACAAACTGTGCAGATTGGACAGTACAGGAGAATTTAGTTTAGTAATGAGGTCAATTTCAAAATTCCACCTTTTTGGCAATTTCAGCAGCATCATCTGTTGCAGCAGTGTGGGCTCCCTCTGCAACACTGGACTGATGTGATGTACTCAAAGATGACATTTCTACATCAAGCACCTGAAGTGTTGAGGAGTTTGGTGTGGAACAATCTGTTGGTGTAAATTCTGAAAAGAAAACAATTCCTATTTAATTTTCAATTATATGGATGCTGACATAAAATACATCTGAGTTAGTCACACAGACTTACAGTAACAGGCAAAAAACAGGCAATCTGGCAGAAGGTTCCCAGGCTTTGATATCATGGATAAAAAATAAAAGCAGGAACATTTGTAAGGCATAGTACTAGGGATGAAGCTTGGCGACCACACTCTCTGACTTCGCAGAAAAGTCTGGCCGAGATCCATTGGCAAATGTGTATATCCTTAACGCAGCGCTATTCCAACTACTGTAGGTCATAGATCATAATGGATGTTTCCTTGTTTGCAATGTAGGCTATTTGAGGATTCTGATCGCTGCAATTGACATCATTGTGAAAATAACTTGTTGGTTCTCTCGCGGCATTCAACATGCTTTAGGCCTATCACGATAGTGCAACAGAACTAAAATCTCTATCGTTTATTTTGTATATTGTCTCTATCGCGCATCCCTACATAGTGCGGAACGGTACCTTACGGCACTACCTGGTTCAGCACGGCACAGCCTAGGATAGAAATGGAAACACTTAATAACCCTTATAGTACCTTCACAATCTTTGGCCAACAGGCAGATACTTGGGTTGGCGTCCAGCAAGTCATGCATCACCTCCTCATCAACCACAGTGTCAGTCTCGTCTAAGAACAGCAACTCAGTTGTGGGCAGGATTCCAAACTTGTTCTTGACTGAAAAAGACAATATAACATTAGATCCCATCAATGCATTATTCCTGTGAACATTAAGAAAAGGATGTCTCAACCAAAAAGCATAAGTGTGCAAGCAGCAGGATGTTTTGTTGTTAATTATGTTTCTTCCTTGTTTAACCACCGAGCTCTCCTTAACACCGTATTCCAATATTACTTGAATACTTCAACTGTTCCTAAGCTTCTGGCTGGACACCAGTGCAATGCTATGCACATAATGGACCATTATTTGGTCACATGGTGTAATGCTGGCAGGGTGCTAGCTGGTTGTACTGTACACAGTATGTTTTTGTGTGTATAGCACAAGTTAACAACAGCAAGGTGCATTTAACAATAATAGCAAGTTAACAACAGCAAGGTGCATTTAATTTAACTATGACTTCAAAGCAGTTATATTCAAGCTTAAAGCAGAACCTTGTTTCAATTGCAGTGTTAAATTCAATTTCATATTAAACATATGGTCACATAAAGCCTCACCTTCTTCAATTAAACTGCCATAGCTAAATTCAGGCTGCAGTTTTAAATATTTTCGTTGTCCACGATATTGAATTTTGATGAGCATTGTGCATCCTGTTGAAAAATAAACCAAAATCCATGATTTAATTGGCGCAAGATTCCACACAATTTGCAATTTACGTAATACGTGTCAGACATGAAATCAACATGCTTATCGATTACAAATGAATACATTTAGTTTAGATAAAATAATATTTACTACCGACCGCCATTTATCAAATACAAGCTGAAGCTACATTTGTGGAGCTTCTGTGACCATCCACCATGCTTCATGTCCGAACACACTGCACAGCGACATCTTGTCGCGGTAGCTTTCCACAAACGGCGCCAAAAGTACCGCCGACAACATCCAACTGTGTCGGAGTCTTTAATGGCATATCTCTAGTGGTCTCCTTTTGTTAAGCTAGTGCCCTTTACTGAACAATATATTTCATATCCAACCGCAATAAAAGGAAATCATCATTTTAGCAGCAGAAGACCATACCAATATCCATGCGATTAAGACTGAGATCACCAAACTTAAAAGTTGTTAACGTCACAGCTAGAGCCAGGAGGTTGCGAACTTAACGTTAAAGCCAGGGAGATTTGGCGGCACTGGCAACAAGGCTGCCTGCTGCTAAAAGTACAATTAGCTGCTACGTAAAGTTAACGCATAGCTTCTACCAGATCAGCTACTAGTATAGTTCTGGCCACCACTTCCAACAAAGTTATATTAGCTTCATGGCTGGCCAATCAGTGCGTTTGTGGTGAAATTCAAATTGTACCTCCAAATTATGACACAGAGAATATCGACGAACATTTACATCAGCATTCAGGTAGTGCTAGTCAACTAGCAGCTAATTCAAATCAAAATTCGCTAGCAATGTAGCACGGCCATTAACCTACCTCACCTGTGGTAAAAAAAAAAAAAAAAATCGTCCTTCCAAATTCAATTAAGTTACAGATGTTGCTGACTTGTAATTCATATGTATTGCGTTTTTCGTCATTAAAATACATATCTGATGATACTGAATAAATTACAATATCAGGTAGCCCTACAAGTCTACCGACCGTTACGTTAGCAACCTAAACCCTGGCAGCTAGCTGCTAGTTAGCTTGCCAGAAAGCTTGACGGTTAACAACTCGTATATACGTCTAAGTAGGTTAAATATGTTACCATGAAATACAAAACATGATATTATTAGGACATTAATTGTATTTAGTGGTTTATGTGTTAACATTCGACAAATTCACTTTACCTTCAGTAGCGCTGCCAGCCTCCAACAATGGCGTCCTTGTCTTGGCGTCCTCTTCTTAAAAAGCCCATGCAAAACCGGATGTGTTGTTTACTCTGCCCAATCGTTTTTATGTTCACACCCACATAGAACGCTAGATTGGACGTTTTAATCACACTGTACTGTGTATGTGTTTGGTCAAACAACTCTAACTTGTACACTTATCAACACTAATCAACTCTTAACATTTTATCACCAAATAATTAACTCTGGCCATTTTACTGTGTACAGCCAAAGGTTACGTGAGTAAGTGTATCTCGTTGTTATCCAAATGAACGGTCTTAAGGTTAGCAAGTTACAGAGGCTGGCTATAACCAGAGACACTTGCTTGAAAAAGACTTTGCTATAACTCAGCTGACAGTCAGTCCGACAGAAGGGGGAAGCATAGAACGCTGATGTCGGATTTGCAACAAATTCCGACTCCACAACGAACATTCTAAAATCCTGCGCCCCTTGCGTTTGTTTTGTTTTGGTGTTTATGGAACGTTAACAGAAGTGACGTCAAAAAGGATCTCATAGTGCACCTTTAAACATATTCACCAAAGTCACTATAGGGTCTTATTTGTTAGACTGATGGAGAATCAAAAGCTCTGATTTGGACAAAATTCTTACTTATCTCAGCACTGTTAATCATTGAGTGGTATATGTACCCAAACTCATGACACAGACTTTTTTCTGATTTATCATTTGTAGATGTGTCAACGTGACTGACCGCCCGTGCAAAAAATGTGCAATCTCAGGAAAAGTTCAAGGTAGACACCAGGTACAGACATTTGATCATTCGGCTGTCCACTGCTCCAGGTGTGTTATGTGTATGTGTGCTCTGAGTGTGTGTATACACTTTAAGATGGGTCAAATGCAGCAAACAAATTTCGGTAACATTATTTTAATGTGTCACTGTTACAGTGTACCTACCTAATTAGGTGGTATAACCTGTGTAACAAAATGTACTAGCATGTATTGGCATTGTACTTGCATTATGTATTGTGGGTATCTACATATACTGTAGTTGTTACATTGTAATACTAAGTGCTTTTACAAAACTTTGCCAATTTGCCTACATTTTTCATCAGAGGCAAAGGGCTGACCTGAGACCTTCTGGATGGGGTAAATCTGATCATAAAGGCTGGGTGAACCCTGCCTGAACGTCCGGCGGGCGAATTTGATTTCGCCCTGCAGGTCAGGCTAGAAACCTGCATATCTATCTCCTCTGTTCCCTGCCTGAACCTTTGGCTCAAATCAGAAACTAGCTCATCCAAAAGACCCACCTGATTGTTGGTCTGATTGGTTGAAGGACTATCCAAGCGTACAGAGTAATTTGAACGATGCCCATTGATCACGCCTCTTGTGCAGTAGAAACAAACCGCAGCCTCCCCATACTAATGTTCAATCCTAAAAGATTGAGCTTAGTATGGTGACAGCCAGACTAATAGAGATAATAATAATAAAGTAACACACAAGAGCACTTGCAAAATTTTGTTTGTTTGTTTGTTTACTTTGTTTGTTTGTTAGATAGCTGAACTCTTTCATTCAGCCACACATTTGCTGTGTTAAAATTCTTGACTCAAAACTGTGTTGTCTCTGAGCAAACACGCAATGTGTCAGTTTAACCTTTTAGAGTGCCTATTGAAACTAGATGTACCGCAAAGCGATACACAATATGACCGCCGCTCAGTCCTGCACATTCTCTCCGCAAATATCAATCACGCTTGTGTTTCCATCGCCTACTCCATCCCTACTGCAACTTTTATGTATGTAAATGAGTGTGTGCATGTGTGCGCTTGCTTTTGTGTATAAGTGCTTCTCTGTCTAGTGTGAGTGTGTGTCTGCTTGTGTGTGTGTTTAATGTGTCTCTGAGTATATGTTCACTGTGTTCTCTGCCGTCACTGTCACTCCAATATCAGATAACACACACACACACACACACACACACTCACATGCGCGCGTGTGCACACACACACACACACACACACACACACACAAACAAACATACACAGGCACACACTCACACACACACACACTCACACACACACACACACACACACACACACACACACACACACACACACACACACACACACACACACAAACACACACACACAGGCACACCCAGAGAGAGAGAGAGAGAAAGAGAGAACACACACAGAATACACACAGATAACACAGACACACAGAGAGAGAGAGAGAGAGAGAGAGAGAGAGAGAGAGAGAGAGAGAAAGAAAGAGAACACACACAGAACATGCACATACACACATATACACACATGCAAACACACAGATGGGCACACAGAAACGCACCCACACACTATAGTACATCACACACACACTCACTTCTCAGCTCCGGTGGTCTCACAAAATGTACTCAAAGATGTGTGTGTGCTTGTGTGTGTGTGTGTGTGTGTAGGTGTGTGTGTGTGTGTGTGTAAGGGTGTATGTGTGCATGCGTGTGGCCGTGTTTGTGCATGTGTTTGTATAATGTTTTATGTACATGTGTGTATGTAGTGGTGCGTGTGTAGGTATGCGTGTGTGTGTGTGTATTTATATGTGTGTGTGTGTGTGTGTGTGTGTGTGTGTGTGTGTGTGTGTGTGTGTGTTCCTGCATGTTTGTTGCACCCAGAGCAACCATTCTCTTTTAAAACATATTTGGAAACTAGTTGATTAAAGGTTTCTAATGGTGTCACTTATATGTTTCTAGGACAAAAACTAGCAGAGATTGAGATGTTTGGAACAGTTTTTGAAATCCCCAGGGGGGGATTTAGACTCCAGATAATACCACCATCTACTGGCCGATGGGTATACAGTCCTGAATGTACACATAAATCCATTTATTTTATAGCCCCCCATGGATGAAATTCCACAAAACTTGGCATACTCCCAGAGGGTGTCAGGTTAATCATACACATGAAATTTGGTGCAGTTCATAACATCTCATCTGAAGATAGGGGCAATTAAAGCAATATTACATTGCATTTTCAATTTTTACGATGGGGGGGCAAATCACAAATGACTGGTTATAAGCTAAGTTGATGCAAGCTCTAGAGAACAACATACCATAAACATGTTGTCATCCTCGGTGCCACGGTTCAGGTAGTTATGTAGGAAAAACTGTCATTTTTGGGCTTCGGGCGGGGGCAGCGCGGGGGTGGAGTGACCCCCGGGGACGAAACGAAAATTTTCCATAGAACTCTACTGGGGCTACATGCCCACCAAGTTTCATGCGCTCCGGTGTTACGGTGTCCCGGGAATCGTTGACGAAAAATGACGGGAAAAAAGAATTAAAAAAAAAAAAACTTTGACAACAACTATATGACCGCTTCGCTAGCTACGCTAGCGGCGGTCATAATTAATGTAATGTTGTCTGTATATATAATTCCAGTAACAATAGATGTGCCTTTGACCTTACAGGACTCACAATGTGACAGTGACAGGAAAAACGTGTCCTTTATACACTTTTAAGATGGCAGGCATGTGAGGCAAGAGGATCACAAGATATAGTGTGACATGCCTTGTTTACTTGGCAGAATGCTATTTTGTGATGAAAGTCATTCTTTAAACTGACTCACAAAATGTATTAGTAGTAGCAAAGGACTTTTGTACGAGGTGTTGCTTCAGTAATAAAGCCAGTGACATAATTAATTTTGTACAGAGCAAAATATTTATGCATATACTATTATGTGTTATGGACAGAATTACATTTCAATAAAATAATATGTTTTCTGTCCATGAAAGGATGTGCTCTCTTCAGTGTTTGGTGGACACAAAGCAAACCCATCAGTGTATCCTGTGGACAAAAGACATTTGTTTTGATTGTATGGTTTCAAAAAGAAAGAGTTTTTGCCCATTTTGCCCGTTTTTGGCTCAGCCTGACACTGGAGAGTACCGCACAGAGGTGCAGGACATAGTGCTGTGGTGCAAGGACCACAACCTCATTTTAAATGTGGACAAGACGAAAGATATTATTTTGACTCAAGGGGGTGAGGGGGATCATAGTCCTGTGTTTATTAAGGGAGAGATTGTTCAACAAGTATCACATTTTAAATACTTGGGCATATACTTTGATTGTCAGTTACAGTGGGCCACACATGTTGAGTGACTTAGGGTGCATGGCGTCGATGAAGGCGTCATGCTCTTGTTTTATAGGGCAACTATTGAGTCTGTCATCCATCATGGCATTACAACATGGTTTGGGAAACTGTAAAAGGCAAAACTCAACTGCACTCATGTTAAGAGGGCGGGAAAAAGTGGGAGATACTTGGGAGATACTTTGTTATGTGTTGGATGTTTATACTGTATGTGCTGCCAATGCCCTGTAAGCCCAAGACAAATTTCTTTGCACAGAGACAATAAAGATCAATCAATCAATCAATCAATATACTATACACAAAATAATCTCTGGGTCAGTTATTACATTGTGAGCCCATAGTAGAATGCTATCAGTAGCACTCACTTTGGCAATACATGGCAGACATGGTTTCTTAGAAAACTCGCCATACTCTTCTGATCAGGTCCAAACCTATACTTCTCTGTATAGTGAACGTTAGCTTATGCTAATGTGTTTCCAGGAGCTACAATGGCCTTGTAACAATCAGTGAGTTCATTCATACTTCTGGGTGAAATCTTTGAAGAGTTTGGTTCCTAAATGCTATAGTATATCCTCCATTTCAACAAATTTGCATGAATAATTGTCATACAGTGCAACTGGGTTATTATTATTTGGGTTATTGTTCTTTACTCAATCAAAACAGCAAAACTGCAATTGTATTGACATTACCTTAAATATTTGAAAAATACAAAATTATTTCTTAATGTTAATGTAAAAAATGGAGATGTAGCGTTTTAGAACCAAACTCTTCATTTATGAAACTGTTAAAATGAAATTGTATGACAACGACATAGGGCAAAGATATAGTTATTATACATATATAATTCACCTTTATTTGCTTGCCCCATTACTCATTACTGTCAACAAAGTGTTTCAGATTGTTACTGTATTACTGAAGTTTGCTCATGTGGAACCACACAGTGATGATCCCTAGTCTATTTGGCTGGTGGTGACGTGGTTGTTGCGTGAGACATTCTGACCATGACTGCAATGTTTCTTGTGTTACAACCTGCCTACTAGGCTATGTAACCAGAGAGGGAAGACCACGTGGAATTTGCCAAAAGAATACATGTATTTATTTAAGATAAAGTATTTACAACGTAGGTTAAGTAAAGTCAGTATAAGTCTTGGATTGGGAAAAGAAAGTGTATGCAGTGTGAGAGATGTCGTACATAAAGAAAGTAAACGCCAAAAAGGTGTGGGAGAGGAGGAGAAGCGGTGGCCTCCTCATCCAGGGTCTACTGAGATCTTAAAGGCCATCCAGAAAGTAATCAATCACCCCTCACACGTGCGCCAATCCGCGTCACACCTGGGCTTGGCTCACCTGTAGGGAGACACAATGAACAGGACACAAGCAAGCCACAAGGAGGAGCCCTGCAGACCCGTACACTTGATTGTTGCATGATGCAACTTGCATCCCAATGAAATCACTGCGTGTGTTGAGGGCTCTTTTTTTGTTCCAGAACTAATCAACTCTGTCTGCACTATGCAAAATTTAAAATCTTTACCAGCAAAGATGTACAACATACAATATATTTACAAAATGCAGTAGTCAGCAAGACAGCAAGGTTTATCAGTACCGAATCTGTTGGCTGTTAGCAATCTGTTCTGCTGACTAAAACCTTATAGTGAATAGGCACAAAAGAAGAAAGATGTAGCCTATACCTTTTTTTACAGATCCTTTTAATTAACAAATGTGAAATGACAAACAACAATAAATATAAAAACAAAAACTATATGTATTTTCATCGCAATGTTCTGTCAGCATTGTTAAACATTTGAATTGCTGCAAATGTTACATTTTGCATACATTTAATTGTGTTCATGAAACAAGTTGCATATCAATGACAACATACTGGGACAGAGTGACAGGAAATCGGTGTTAACATGGTGTAATTTTTCTTATTCCTTCAGAAGGAACTACTGTAAGTCTGTTCCTTTTGTCCTTCACATACAATCTCATCTTAAACAGTGTATAATCTCATGTAAAGTAATGCATCTCATTTCAACATCAAATTAACAAGTCCATCATTTCAGCACTTGCAATACTGTATGTCCATACATTTTTATGGCAAGGAAAACAGACCATCTCCACTGATACACGTAAAAAAAAAAAAAAACAGCATATAAATAGACCAATGTTCTTCATTCTAAAATATACACATCTAACTATGATTTGTTCATTCCATCCATTGCTTACTCCTACACAATCATCTTATAGATACCTGGTTTGGTGAATAAAGTTAGCAGCAGTTAATGCAGCCAGCTACAGCATAGCGCTGTAGCTGCCTGACTGTATTAACTGTTGGCTGTAGCAACTCGATTGTGAAATTGATTGTTTACATTTTTCCCCAACCGTACTTTGAAACAGAGATCTGCGTGAAAATTCGCCTGATTTTTCCTTTAAAGTGAAATTTGACTGATATTTATCAGAAGCTTTTATCCAAAGTGACATGAATTCACAACGGCGGGGATCGAACCCGGATCAAACGATTGTCCGTCGGTGACTTGGCTGCTGCTCCATCACGCCCTGAATAAATAAGCATACATCACTGTCCTCTCTATATGTGACTAGTGTAACTAGTCTGTCTGTGTTTTTTTGTTTGACCACTCAAATTTTCCCTGCACTGTAATCCGATATGGTCATCATCTGGTGTCCTCCACTGTAGCTGGGGCCTTTATTGTTTTTCCTGCACATCAGGTAGAAGATCTCCACCACGGTCAGCAGCAGGGAAACACAGGATACCACCAGCATGAAGATGATGAAGATGGTCTTCTCTGTGGGCCGCGACATGAAGCACTCCACCTTGAAGGGGCACGGGTCGGCCTCACACACTATCTTGGGCTCGAACACAAAGCCGTAGAGGTAGTGCTGGCCCACGATGAACGCAACCTCCAGGATCATCTTGAACACCAGGCTGGTCATGTAGCTGCCCAGGAGGCTGCCCTTGATGTAGACCTTGCCCTTGCCGTCCGTGTACTTGGGCATCTTCAGCCCTTGCCTCTCTGCATTGTTCTGCAGTTTCTCCCTGAGCTTTGTCTCCTTCTGCGTGACGTGGATGACGTGGCCCAGGTATATCAGGGTCGGCGTGGAGACGAAGATGATTTGCATCACCCACAGGCGAACGTGGGAGATGGGGAAGGCCTTGTCGTAGCAAACGTTTGTGCAACCCGGCTGTTTGGTGTTACAGACCATCTTGGACTGCTCGTCACTCCATACTTTATCAATTCCCGCCCCCAGCACCATGATCCGGAAAATGAAGAGAACAGTCATCCACACCTTCCCGATGACCGTGGAGTGGTTCTGGACCTTTTCCAGCAATGACGACAGGAATCCCCACTCTCCCATTTTGTCTGTAAAATAGACACATAAGATAATAATTGTCAAAGAAAGTTGAGAAGGAATTACAGGCAATATCTTACATATAAATGTTATACTATCATATGTGGAGGAGGCCAAGGTTTTACAACATGGTTCTGCTGACTTCTCAGTTTGATCTCAGTTCTTTCCTTATTTTTTTAATTAAGGCATTAAGATCAATGTCCAAAACATGATTTTTATACCTCTTTTTAGTCAACTTTAGCATGTGTATGTAAATCAATGACCACAACTGAATATTCTGCCAAGCATTCCAGGAACCATGATGCAATAGGCTATATACACGGAAGGCTGTTCGGGTACCAGGCAGGTGTGTTTGAACCTGCCACTGTTGTTAATGTAATGAGTGTCTACTCCCTTGTTGCTCCCAGTGAATAAGCATGTTACGATGTAAAAGGATTTAAACGTGTGATAAAATTGTTATTATATGGGAATTATTGGGTATCTTTAGTGTTGGAGTGAACATGTAAGGAGCAAAACATAACAGAATATTTAGTTACAACACAGCAAATGCTCCACTACCTTCCACTCTCATAGCATATTGTGGAGGGATGTGTAGATCTTTTGGCCGGCCAACGTGGCTTGGTTTGCACAGAATACTTTGGCTAGGTCACCAATGGTCAGCAAAACAAGAGTTAATGTGTAGAGGGGGGAAAAAATCCTTTTACTATTCTATTATGGTTGCTAGGCTACTACTGCACACCCTAATCTAGTCTGGATGTCAGGATATGCCATACACTCAATAATCTGGTAGAAATAGGACAGAAGTTAACATTTGATAATGCCAGATGCTTAAATGAGTCTTCTGATAAAGAAGCATCGGATAACAGTCCCTCAAAACAAACCATACAATACCATTACTAAACAGCTATCATTATCAAACAAGTTCAAGTTACTTAATTTGTACCCAGACTCCTCACACATATGGAAAAAACAAAGAAGTACACGCATCATTCAATTTGACCGTGGAAATGAAGAAATGAGAAATAATAATAATTAATAAAAACATAAGAAAATGGCAAATAAAGCATAATTTGCTTGTATGTTCATTAGTATGTATTTCTGTGACACCTGCACGGACAGTAACATGTATCATTTATGTATCTAAATCGCAAAAACATCCAAAGAATGCATTAATCACATAATGAAAATAATATAGTCAACAACTCAGCTGGTATCATGCCATACCTTTTTTAAATAACCTAAGTGCTACCTAGGCATAAGTGCTATGGAGCAAAGACACCACATTTTAAAAAGAAAAAAAATATATATGTGTACATACATGAGGGAAGATGTATTGCCTTACCTTATGCTCTGCTTGCTACAAGTTAAATCACACACACTGCAGAGTCCGAATGATCAAATGCCTGTACCTGGTGTCTACCTTGAACTTTTCCTGAGATTGCACAATTTTTTGTACGGGCGGTCTGTCACGTTGACACATCTACAAATGATATATCAGAAAAAAGTCTGTGTCAAGAGTTTGGGTACATATACCACTCAATGATTAACAGTGCTGAGATAAGTAAGAATTTTGTCCAAATCAGAGCTTTTGATTCTCCATCAGTCTAACAAATAAGACCCTATAGTGACTTTGGTGAATATGTTCAAGTCTAGCCTTTAGAGCATAACTCAACATTGTTTTCAATTAGTCAACCTTACTCAACATTGTTTCCATTCCAGTCAACCTTAATCTTTAACAGTGGATGTGTACTATTGTAGTGATGTATGATCTTTTTATTAGCATTATATTCCTAAATGTTTAAGTGCAAGAATATGCAATTTTTTGAGGTATGCTTACTAATTTGAGTATTATCTTCAAACTTATTCTTGATACAATACCCTGGGTGTCAGGTTATGTGAATGTATAGTCATGTGAGTAAACAAACTACTAACTGTCCAGCCTATGCACATAGTTCTGTGGTTTGTGTAGGAACACCCAGCAAAAATAATGTAAAAGCTGTCGTAGCTCAACAGACACTACAGCCTAGTTAACATCTCAGAAAGCTTCAGTCAGTGCCAATTAGCAACTGGTGGTGATGCTCTGATGAAGGCCACACGGCCGAAACATTGGCATCTTTAATCTCGACAAGGCCAAGATAAGAGAGGTGAAATAAAGACGAGTCCCTTTTTATTAAGACTATGTGTGCTACCTAATTACCCCAGGGCATTTACTGTGGTATCTGTTATGTAATGTTTGTAAGGTTGGCTAGTTTGGTAGTTAGATAATGCTAACCATAATGCTTCTGCAATGTTTCAGGTTTTTCATGCAAAGCTTTGTATTTTAGTCCATGTAACAAGCATACTTCTTTGCTGTCTGTATGACATAATTTTATCAGTTATTTTAGCCAATAAACCTCGCCTACAAAAAGGATCCAAAGCTGCCATCTTTGCCCATATACAGTAAGGAGATCTGGGAGTTAATTGAAGCTAACTGCCTATGGAAAGTTGCATGGTAAGTAGCAAAGATCAAAGTGTGCCGTCTTCACCTACCGAAGATCACAGTAGGCCTATCCACTAGACGGCAGTGGACAAAACTGTGTAGTGAAAAACGTCTGCACGTCTGCAATTTCCAACAGGTGCAATAATTGAAAATCCCCATGTTATTCTCCCATAGAAAAAATCTCAAGATACAGGATCTCCTTATTTGGGCAAAGATGGTGGCTTTTTTTTTTTTTTTTTAACACTTTATTTTAAAGTTTTCCATAATACAATAATACAATATGATCAAATCAGAAATCATATATGGTGGCTTTTTTGTAGGCGGACTTCAGAGGTCTATCGAAATATGTTGACCTTGGCCAAACCAGCTGTATGGTCCGTGTTCTGTATATATACAGATTCATATGGAACTGATTTATTCCAGAATATTTAGGTGGATTGGTGTCCAGGTTCATCTCAAAATGCTTCACACCAGAACTGGGATTTGAAATTCTGTTTTTTTTTTATTGAAAAGTCAAAGATCCACAAGACAAACTTCAGACACATGTACATATAACAATCATTTGCATGATACAGTATCTGTTCCAAAACAATGTTTATCTAAATATAAATGTTCTACATTTAACTTTGACTTATATATAAATACTGTGCAAAAATGTCACCTTACACGACAGTTTAATAACTTAAAAATTGATTTAGGCTACAAAAGAGAGAACATAATCAACAATACAATATTTCGTTAAGACAAGATCAACAATCATACCCTCACACTCACGATTCATCATACTGATACTATCAATATCATGAAACGTGAACCGGTAAAAAATGTCCACAAAATTCAAAATGTCAAATCAGCTTCAGTGCCCTGCCAGCAGCCTCTTCTCATCCTTGGCACCGTCCAAGCTGCCACCCAGACTCTGGCGGTCAGTGTGGAAGGTGTTGAGCTGGTTCTGGGCCATGGTGTCCTCCTCAGGCGGTGACCAGCTGGGTGGGCTAGAGTGTGGGGGCGCGGTGGCGCCGATACCATGGCGGTGTCCACGTCCACGTCCACCGCGGCCGCACCGCACCCTGGAGCAGAGGAGGTAGAAGAGCTCGACCACGCTGAGCAGCAGGGACACGCAGGCCATGGCCAGCATGAAGATGATGAAGATGGTCTTCTCCGTGGGCCGAGACATGTAGCAGGCCACAGTGAAGGGGCAGGGCGACTGGGAGCAGGAGAACAAGGGCACCATGACGAAGCCATAGAGGTAGTACTGGCCCACGATGAAGCCGATCTCCAGGAGGATCTTGAAGAAGAGCTGTGTCATGTAGCTGCCCAGGAGCTGACCCTTGATCCTCACAACATTACCTTTGTCGTCAGTGTACTTCGGCGACTTCACATTCTCGTGCCTCAGGAGCCGCTCACGTAGCTTGTTCTCCTTGGTGATGATGTGGATGGCGTGCCCGAGGTACATCAGGGTCGGCGTGGAGACGAAGAGGATCTGCAGCACCCAGAACCGAATGTGGGAGATGGGGAACTGCCAGTCATAGCACACCTGCTCGCAACCAGGTTGTTCCGTGTTGCATACTAATTTCTCATGTTCATCGTCCCACACTTTTTCTGCCGCGGCAGTCAGCACCATGATTCGGAACAAAAATAGAACACTCATCCATACTTTTCCAACGACCGTGGAGTGGTTATTTACTTCTTCCAGCAGCTTCGAAAGAAATCCTAAATCACCCATTTTCTGCGATGTTCAGATTATCCTATTAAAATCAAACCAAATAGGAAGACATTAGACTTCTGTCAGTGTTACCTATACCTTTTGTGTCTTAACATTCAAGCATTAATGACAGGTGATGAGATATCCTACTGCAAACGACCATCTGAAGAATTACAGCTATCCATTCTTATAGAAAAATTGAGCTAAAAAAAAGCAAAACTCAAATCCCATTTACGTGTTTAAATTGAAGATCGACAACATTTTCAAAAACATTTGTTGCTAATAGGAACCCATGTGGTTTCAGTACAATTACAAAAAGAGACACACAGTGTGTCATGGTCACAATAATGGTGCAACAAAACCACAATGATCTCTCAACTTAAAAGTTTTATGGACCTGTTTCAAAAAAGAAGAGATTTTTTTCTATGGTCTTTGGAAAGTACAGTAATAATATGATTACCCCTAATTGTAGAAATCAACAAGCCTTAACTGGCAGTGATTAAGTCAGCTCATATTTGTTTGTATCTTACCTTGAGCAGAAACCAACTCTTTCCTCCGGCACAGCTTCAACCCGACTAATCACCTGCTGGGGTTGAACCTTGAGTTTTGGCCCCGGAATATGGCCGGAATATGGCTAACTGTCACGTCTGATCAGCAAAACAGAGGCTGGATTTTGAACAGACTTACTCCCAGTGGATCATTAATAATTGACAGAGTTACGTAGGATATTTCTTTTCTTGCATGAAGCATGCCAACATTTATCTTTACCGTGATTCTCTATCTCAGCAGGATAACAGAAAAATGTATGTAATTTATGAGTCTTGGACCACAAGCATCTGTTAAGTAACTAAGTTGTCAGTCACTCATTTTGGTCCATGGCTCAATGATTAAGTGTGCTGACCAGAAGCTCACTCATTTCCCTCTAACTACTTTACAAACTTACAAAAAAATGTGCTTGTCACTATTCCACTATTCCACTATTAAGTGAACACACACTCAGGATCATAATCTAAATGCATGCATTTTATTTGAAAATATGACATTACATACAATTACACTCAAACATATACCTTATGAATGATGAGTGAAAAAAAGTAAACAAAACAAGCAGTCAAGTATGGAATCCATACAGTTAGAACAAAAAACAGCCCATGTTTACAATACGCTTTGGGCTACTGAGACACGGCATCTGGACAATCCAGACACGCGACCCCCTCTCAGGTAATGTTTACACTGGCCGGCATGCACATGGGAGTACTGCATGTTTGCGCAGACTGTTCTGGCACTCGGGATCAGATCTGCACCTCCTCCATGTTGGCGCTGTTGTCCTCAGACGTCACGCTCTTGGTGGCCTGCTCCTTCTTCTGCAGCAGCTCCACATCCCTGTTCAGCCAGTTCTCGATCGCCCCTTGCTCCTTGGCCTTGAGGTCCCGCCGCTCCAGTAAGGGCGTGACGGGAGTGACCGTGTAGTCCTGCCGCCGGTTCAGGCACTCCTTGACCTTCTTGACGGTCAGGTAGCCCATCTCGACCACGTTGAGGAGCAGCGAGATGCACGCCACCACCAGCATGAACCAGATGAACACGGACTTCTCGGTGGGCCGGGACAGGAAGCAGTCCACCTCGTGCGGGCAGGGGAACTTGCTGCAGATGTAGCGGGCGTGCAGCGTGATGCCGTACAGGTAGTACTGGCCCAGGATGAAGCCCACCTCCAGGAGGATCTTCACGAAGAGGCTGATAATGTAGCTTCGCAGGAGGCGTCCGCGAATGCTAACCTTGCCGTTGTCCTTGCTGTACTTGGGCACCTTATAGCCCTTCAGGAGGAACAAGTTGACCTGCTGATCCGGGACCTGCTTGCTCATTCGGGCGCGAGCCCTCTTCTCCACGTGAACCACGTGCAGCACGTGCCCGAGGTAGACCAGCGTCGGCGTGGAGACCGAGATGATCTGCAGCACCCAGAAGCGCACGTGCGAGATGGGGAAGGCGTCATCGTAGCAGACGTTCTCGCAGCCCGGCTGGTTGGTGTTGCAGACAAAGTCGGACTGCTCGTCTCCCCAGACCTTCTCCGCGCCCGCCCCCAGCACCAGGATGCGGAAGACAAACAGGACAGTCAGCCAGATCTTCCCGATGACCGTGGAGTGGGCTTGCACCTTGTCAAGCAGCCGGCCAAGGAAGTCCCATTCCCCCATATCCAGTTTAGCTGTTTTGATTGTGGGGACACCTGAGGGGGGGTTGAGACAAGGGGGAGAAACAGGAAAGGGAGAGGAAGACATGCAGAGAGATGTAGAAAGAGGAGAAAGAAAATGTTGTCATTTCAACAGATAAGGGACGGCAACTGGGAACACACTGACCTGCAATCTCATTTTCTGCCCTCCATGTGTTTATTTCTTTTAAAGGGTTCAGCACCGCAAGGGTGATAGAATCAAGTCTCTCACTCTAACATTTCTGCTGATTGATAAAAGAGGGATTCATGGCTATCTTGTTTAAGGACAGCTAGTTCAAATCTGGTGTAAATCAAGGCTTTAGTCTTGGTGAAACCCAAACATTTTCTAATTGTAATCTCAAACTTCCCAGAAACTGGGCAACGAAACAGGGCTTTGAAGTGTTGTACAGCCACATTTATAAGTACATTTAAAAGGCAAACATACAGTTCTTATGTCATTCTTAATAAAGTATCCAATATATTTGACAGCGTAGAAGATAATGTTGTAGAGTGAAGACATACTGTATATGGAAACTTTAATTCATAAAGAAAGTGATGCTATCTTTAAAAAGAACACTGAACTCTCACTTCCTCCAGTTTGGTTTCATGCTTTGGACACTGACTTTTAATGAATGACTCTATTCATAGCCACTATATTTCTTGACTGCAAATTCAATGCCTTGCTTGAAAATCCTAATGAACATTTGAATAGTGCAACATACAATATACAATATATGATATTTATATTTTAGAGTCTAAAGTTAGTCTGCCTTTGTGCTACCAATTCTGCAATCAATCCTGTAAATAATGCACTACAAAGATAAATACATATTACGTCATTCATCAATGAACATATTACATCAATCATCATTATGAACATATACATGTACATACAGACTTTTTAGAAATATTTGTTATGCTTACCTAGAGAGAAATGTGAATGCCAGGTCTTGGCACAGGCTGTCTTGCAGAGTGGCAGAAGACCTCAAGGATGAAGTGGATAGGGTAACTCTTCTAGCTGAGGCGCCAGTCAAAATAAAATAAAACTACAACTCCCAAATCCGGCTTGAGCCATGTTTGTTCTGAACACAAGCTGTTTGATAAAATAACAGATGATCATTCCGTACAGTGCACTACATTCGTGAATAACGACTATTTAGTTGCTTACTGGAGTATTACAGAGGACGCTCCAAACACATGCATAGACTTTTGTTGTATTTCTTTATAGCTGAAGCATGACTTTATATGCAATATGACATATTTCTACGGAAGCCCTGAACCGCAAGTGAAGATTTTTTTTTTGAGATGTTATCTTGTTATCTTGTCATATCTCGTTATTTCAAGATAATATCTCATTATTTTGAGATAATACACATATGTAAAAACAAATAAGAATTAAAAAAAAAGATATTATCTTGTTATTTCGAGATACTAAGTCATTATTTCGAGATATTTCAAGAATTTTCTTGAAGTTATAATTGGTACATTGTATATATCTATAAAACAATTCACATTTCATCATCACTAAATATTACTACCTCCGCCAAGGAGGTTATGTGTTCATCGGGGTTTGTTTCTCTGTCTGTTTGTTTGTTTGTTTGTTTGTTAGCTAGATAACTCAAAATGTTATGGATGGATTTCGATGAAATTCAGGAAAGGTCTGAATTGCCTCAAGGAAGAAACGATTACATTTTGGGAGTGATCTGGAATCACCGTCTGGATCCAGGAGGTGCTTGGCGGACTTTTCTAGTTATAAATACAATTCGAACTACACACAATTCAAATGTTAAAAACATCAACAACACATGTAAAGCATCAATCTTTTTTATTCAAGTTGTCCAAATTCTCATGACAGAAGCACAGAAGGAATTGATATCCTCCAGCCAGACTGCTATAGATCTACTGCCTTTAACTATACACAAATCACACTCTGATTGTGTTAAATTAGAGATCACTGACACCACACCACTTTAAATATAGATGTATTTATTCATTTAAATATGTATTTATTTATTTTTTATGCCACTACCGTTTCTGTTCATATGAAGTGCCCATATGAACGTTAAATAGTTGTTTATAACACAACTGAATCTATGTAGATGAAGTTCAAGTCAAACCAACCTAAATAGTACAGTTTCTCAAAGAAACCACAGTCAATCCAAAGATAATCTACCTGATCGTTCTTTGAAATGATTTTGTCTTCTAAAGAGTAAAACACTCTTTCTCATATCAATTCCCACAAATCACACCTATAGGAAAATAAATTATGTAATATCCAAGGACTTGGAATGTTTTTTGCATGAAAGAAAATAATTGTACCACTGCAAATAAACACTGTACGATAGTACACCTTTAAGAGTCTTAAATCATAGAGGGTTTTAAAAACACATAATACCTCATAACAACCTCTACAGAATGGAAAGGGTGCGTAATGAATGAACCATTTATCTGAACATTTATGGAGATACCAGACTCTAGTTATAAAACTGGAGATGGTGGGCTCTACCTAATGGTTCAGTGGAGTAACATTATGGAGCCATCCAAGCCAGGGTGGAGATGTCCGTCTCAGGCAGTGGTGGCCAGCATACGGGACCCTAATGTCCACATCCACTCAGGAGCCCAATGGACCAGTCCAAGCTGCAGGAAGGTATATGGGAGGGGAGAGAGAAAGCGTGTATGGGGGGGAAGGGGTAAAAGAAGGGGAGACCGAAATGGTTATGGATGATCCTTTCACATATGCATAAAGACAAGGGTTTTATCACATGCCCAAGTCATCTACTTACTGCACGGCTATTGTGCCTAGGGCTGAAATGATTCCTTTATTTACTTAGTAGTACTTAGTAGTAATACATCTATCAATTGTTAACTTGATCCATAACTATAAAGCTATAAATGGGGGGGGGGGGGGGGGGTACCAATATACCAATATGCCTCAATGGACTGTACCTGTAAGGAGTGTGGCCAGTAGCCAGTGGTCCGGTGAGAGACACCTAGAGTGGACACCGCATGGCGGGCGTAGACGTGAGCTGGAGGGACCAGCCAGCTGCTTGTGATCTCCCGACCGCCCTCCTCGGGTGCCCGCAAGGCCACGCGACAAGGGAACAAGCTCTGCACAAAGATGCCGCGGTGGCCAAACTCGTAGTGTAGTGCACGGCTGAAGTGGTCCAGGTAAGCCTGATGAGAGGGGAAGCACAGGGTGGTTAGGACAGGAGACTATGTGCTCAGAAGCGTTTTAATTCACACAGGAAATCCGAAGGGATTTGTGTCTAAACTTCAACAGCAAACAAGGCTGAGTGCTTGGCTGACCTTGCCTGTCCCTTCAGAACTACAAGCCTTATAAAGTTCCACACTCAGGGAAATTGGTCGCAACCACTTCTCAGAGGTTACCTCGGTAGCAGTCAAGCACTTCTGTGTTCAAACTCTTCAAGCTAATTTAAAGTTTGACTGCCTTTAGGACGTTTACATGGATATTGCTCTTGCTTCTCTGGGAATTCAGACTCTGTAGATATTCTTCTGTGCCATGAATACATTTGTGTTAATGACTGTGAGGTGTGCCACTCAAATGTGTATGAGGTAAATGGAAGGCAAATAGTTGTTATCCGTGATCTGACCATGAAATCTGTGTGGAATGTGGATGCTCTTTGTCAAACACCAATGCATGAAAAACTCAATATAATACAAACCAACATGAACAAGTATTTCATTTAAATACGTCTGCGGTTTTGCAATGCGAACACTGGTGTTTGGGCTGTTTGTTACATTAAGGTTTGCAATAGATCGTTTCCATGACGAACCAGGACTGAACTGAGGCGGTCTAGACACTGACCTTGGTCCAGTTTTAAGACACAGAGACAAACAAAGTCTGACGCCTTCACGCAGACACCTGTGTTTAATCCCATAATGGAAGCGCACCTCAGGTTTAAGATTAGAACAATGCCTGTAATCAGAGACTCTAATCTTCTTGCGAAACTGACCGTGGATGCCGAGAGAGCTGCCTTGTTGGGGAGGGGTCGGCTACAGGCCCCCGAGGAGATGTTCACCACTGCCCCCCGTCTCCTCTCCACCATCCCAGGTAGGGCCAGGCGTGTCACCAGGCTGGCTCCAGTGATGCTCCTGTTCAGTGCGTCCCATAGCCTTCCCTCTGACAGGTCCGTGAAGCTCTGACGGAGGTTCAGAGAGGTGTCCAGAGTGTTCACCACAAAGCCCACGTCCTTGTCCCTAATAGCGTCTTGGATGTGTTTGCAGACAGACTGGCCGCGGCAGAAATCTGCCTCGACCAAGATGGCCTCCACACCATAGACTTCAGAGAGGCCCTTGGCTGTGTTGGTCAGATTTCTGATGTCAGAGCTCATCAGAATAATGTTGATGCCATACTTGGCCAGTTCCTCGGCATATGCTACTGCCAGTGTCTCGGATGATCCTATGTCAAAAACGAAGCAAGAAGAGCTTTGGACACTTAGACAGAGAGATGGGCCTATGCAATTCACACAGTGCCAAAACATGTTTCATCAAATCAGTCTGATGTTAAAACAAGGAGAATTTAACAGATTAACAGCACAAAACAACCAATATCCTACTCACCATAAATGACAGCCCATTCTCCAAATGACCGCACAAGGTCTCTGTTATTGACTAGTCGAGGTATAAAATGAAGTCTAAGCAGTCTATAACAGTCCCGAGTTACAATGACCGCTTTACTGGCTGTGTACAATGCACCGACCAGAGCTAGAGTCTCTACATAACAATTGCAGGACCGCGCAATTTCTCTGTACAAAAGGTGAAAGCTGTCCACCGCAGCCATAGCGGTCACGAGTTTAGGTTTAGACTGGCAAGTTAGGAATTCTTCAACTACAGTGTGTACTACACTACAAACTATACTGTTTGACTCATCAACCTATACGTACATATACGTATTTGAACACTGAATTAAAGCTGTTGTTGTAACGCAAAAACTAGAAGGAGACAAACTGCTGCTGTAGGCTTCACACAAGAGCTTGTACGTTCAATACCGGAAGAGATTTTGACAAACAAAACCACGTGACCTTTCAGGGTAACACACTTAAAGTCGCAGACACTAATAAAACACAATGCAGCTGCTGTATTTACTATTATCCCACTCGAATTACTGTATACTGTGTACAGTGTGCTGTATTGCTTCATTTTGATACATTTCTTCCTTCTGAATGGTTACTTTGATGCAAACTTGGACAGTAAGAGATTTCCCAGAATTCCATGCGCCACGCTGTTTCCATAGATACTGCAGTCGATACAAGGAAGCCAGTGGTACCGACATGGCTGATGATTGCCTTCTTCAATAAAGTAACCATCACTCGTCGACATTAATGTTGTTTCTGCACAGCTTCAGAATAGGCTCTTATCGCTTGAAACGCATTGACTGCCTTAATCGTTACTGTTATGGTAGGCTTAAACAGGGAGAGCGTAAGCATGCTAGGGTAGCTCCCGTGCTAGCTCCTGCACTTTACAACAGCAGTCTAAATAACGCAACTTAACGTTAACGTTGGCTGCTAGTTACAAATAAATTGTAGTAATTGCAATTATCGGATGCGGTTGTTTGCTGGTTTGAGTCACTGCATGGAAAATACATCAATTTGGTAGGTTGCGCATGTCATAAAGCTGACCTCCTTTCGTTTGTAGCAGCACAAACAGGACTGACAGGGAACCTGCCTCTGTGTAGAGGTCTGTGGTGGTCCTCTTTAACGTAGCGAAAGAACAGTGAACTTTATAGATTTCCTGAGAAACTTGGTTAAACGCTGGTGTTTGGATCATATGATTCGACAGTTAAGATACACGAATGAGACTATGGGGTCAGTCTACACCCGCCTCTGTCTGTCTCTGCCTCTACTAAGCTAATGTCAAAATATTTTCAAATTGTCCTCTGACTCCTTATGCATCAGCCAGGCATGTCTCAGTTCTCGGCGGACGACGAGGCGGAGCTGCAATCTCTCCTAAGGCAGCTACTGAAAAGCACCAAAGACCGCATCTCTGGAGCTCCATCTGTGGAGTGTGCCGAGGAGATCCTGTTGCACCTGGAGGAGACTGACAAGAACTTTCACAAGTGAGACGAGTCTGGCAGTTACAGCAGTCAGCTTTCAAGTGTGGAGAGATAGCCCGAATGGATGATACTTTGCATCTCCACGAAACAAATATGATGGGAATGAAGGCCATGCAACACACTGTGATAGATAGATGGATAGATATGCATGCATACACATAGGATAGATAGACAGACGCTTAGTTGATTTAAAAGGATATTTAGGAATACCACATCATCTCTTGGATCATGATGTTTACAAATGGTCCAAGTAAGCTTTTAGTAAAAATGTATAATAGGCCTACTTGTCTGAACTTTGTCTGTCATTATTCTCATCAACAGCAGTAAAACAGTGCTTGGATCCTGTCTTTTAAAAAGCCCAAATTGTTCGCCATCTTTTAATTAGTTTATGCAAAACATTCACTCAAAGGGGGCTTGTTACATTTTATTGAGGTCTTTAATCAGGGTGTTGGCTGCTGTTTGCCATTCTAAATTAAAGTGGCTGGAATGTTCAACACTCTCATTTGACTTTTCTTAATTCGTCCCTGTCATCTGATGGTTTATTTGCTTGGCTCAGGAGGCACTGATCTCTCTCTCTCTCTCTCTCTCTCTCTCTCTCTCTCTCTCTCTCTCTCTCTCTCTCTCTCTCTCTCTCTCTCTCTCTCTCTCTCTCTCTGTGTGGTTCAGCTATGAGTTTGTGAAGTACCTGCGACAGTATGTGGAGAGCAGCCTTGGGGCTGTTATTGACGAAGAGTCTGAGAACTGTGCCAAGGAAGAGGGCCATGCCATCGGCTCGGGACAGGACACGCTGGTGCATGCTGTGACGAGGAAGACCAGAGAGTCTGTGGAGTATGTCAACTCACTCAGTTACTTACATTCGTTCGTAGGTACTCTCATAAGAAAGAGCTGGCTGAGGACACTGTAACAGGCTACTACTGGCTTTCAGATTTGGCCGGATTTGTTTATATAATGGTGGTAGTAGCATAGTGGTTAAGGAGCTGGGCTTGCATGTGGTGGCCTGAAAACATGTGGGTTCAATTCATGGCTCCCACTGTTGTTCCCTTGAGCAAGGCACTTAAAACCCCAAGTTTCTCCAGGGACATTGGCCCTTGTAACATACATTGAGATATCTTAGTTGCTTTGGATAAAAAGCGCCTGCTAAATTAATAAATATAATTGTAATAAGTATGTATTAAGACAGTGAGACTTTCAAACTTTATGAAACAGATATAACCGTGTTTATCAACTGTGCATATCCTGTGGCCCTCACAGCCTAATCCTCATTTCCGACAGATACAAGCAGATGATGCAGACTCTGAAGAACACCATGATGGTGGTGGTGGAGTCGCTCATCAACAAGTTTGAGGAAGACCAGCTGAAGAAGGAGGAGTTGCACCGCAAGAGCCAGCGCGAGCAGTCCAGCAGCCACTACACCGACAACTGCTCCGACAGCGACTCCTCTTTTAACCAGGTAGCCCTGTCTGCCTGTCTCTCTGCCTGCCTGTCTCTCTGCCTGTCTGTCTGTCTACCTGTCTCTCTGTCAGTCTGTCTCTGTCTGTCTGTTTGTCTGACTGCCTGTCTATCTCTTTGTATGTCTGCCTTTCTGTCTGTCTGTCTGCCTACCTCTTATTCTGTGTTTTTGTCTGTCTGGATACCTGCCTATTGATGGTAATTTTGATAGTTGAATAAAGACCCAGTCAGACCAATGGTTGGAAAAAGCTCTATTCCACTTTCTCTCACAATGCACAACTTCTCTTTTCTGTTAACATTTAGACAGGGTTTTGCAACACTGGAAGTATCCCTGAAATAGAAATGTATTGTTAGCTATTGGATTTTAAATCTTGGTCTACACCTACAGTGTGCGTTGCTCTATAAGGTGGTGAGGCCGACAGAAGCTCACCTAATGTACATACTGTATATAATGGTGCGTGAAGAGTATTGGTGGTTTCCAACATATCATTGTCTCTATGCTGGATGTTCATTGTAAGTGGACAGAATATTTCCACCTACAATATCAAATAGTCCCCCCCCACAAAACACATTAAGAGGTCACAGGGAATCCACCCAGTAAGGCCATATTTGGGCTTTCAAGTGATTTTTTGGCTTAACTTTATGCTGAATTCTGTGTGTGGCAACACTCTGTAACATTCTGCTCTATATAGCATTACTGCTCTACATAGCTAATTTGATTGGATTTTAAATCAGCTCATGGCATCTTCATTTGGAATAATGAGGCGACTTTACACACATTCTTCATACAGTATTTTAATGAAAGACCTTCACTGTACAAATGTGCAAATGGCCTCTTTCAGGTTAGCAATGTACTTTTATCATTTTGCCTCAAGAATTCTTCAAATAACAGAAAGATTATTTATTTTACATAAACCCAAAAGGACCGTTGATGGCTGAACTGATAATAATAATTTAAAAAGTTGATAATACTGAATACTGTAAAAATAGTGTAAATATTACTAAACAATAGTGTAAATGATCAGAGCAGAAAAAAATAGAGTGATTAGCACGAGCAAAAGTAAAAGTAAAAGTGTTGCAAAGTGAATTTCAGAATTTGCTAACATGGGCAAAAACCATGCACAGAAAAAGCACTGTCACCATCCAGTCCCAAACACCCCCCAATTCTCAAACATAAATACTTGTGCCACTTTAACGTGCACCTCAGGGCATTACACGGCATGAAAAGATGTGCTGACTTTCAGGAAGTTTCTGGAACCGACACTTCTCCGTGTTGCATTGCTTAGGCAGAGGGAGGGGGGGCGTTTGTTTGCTCAAATAATGAGAAGAAAGATGCCCACATACCGTTGCTGCTGCTCCCAAACTGATTTAATACGCAACATTTCGAAGACCAACATTGTGCGGGTATCTTTCAGTGTGCGAGCATATCTTTCTTTTTATTATTTCACCGATTCATTTTACCCTACACCTGTATTACGTTGTATGTGTGTGCACTCTCACTCTGGCCTGGTGGTAGCTGAGTTGTGGTCGTGTGTATGCACTGCTGACTTGACATACTGTATGCTTCCCTCTCCTTCCCTCAGAGTTACGCCTTCATCAAGCATGAGCAGCTGCAGGTGATTGCGGACAAGCTGGACCCGAGCAGACCCAAGGAGGTGCCCCCACCCACCACCCCGTGCTTTCAGCACTTTCTCTCTGGATTCTTTTTTGACTTTAAGGGAAAGCTTGGTGCTGGTTGCTTTGTTAAATTGGGACAGTGCAATTTGGCTGGTCTAGCCTCAATAAGTGTGTGTGTGTGTGTGTGTGTGTGTGTGTGTGTGTACGTGTGTGTGTGTGTGTGTGTGTGTGTGTGTGTGTGTGTGTGTGTGTGTGTGTGTGTGTGTGTGTGTGTGTGTGTGTGTGTGTGTGTGTGTGTGTATGTTAACAATTTTGACTGGGAAATGGAGGATAATACAGTGTGTGTGTGTGTGCAGCTTGATTATTACTATAATGAATGCTATACTTACTTCCTCTCTTGCCAGACTTTACAAACAAATATCAATGGTTTTATTGTCAACTACTGTAAATTAAATATTTGTGTTTGTGTGTGTGTGTGTTTGTGTGTGTGTGTGTGTGTGTGTGTGTGTGTGTGTGTGTGTGTGTGTGTTTATGTAGGTGCGCTGGGAGGCCCTGCAGTCTCTGTGCTGTGCTCCCCCCTCTGACGTACTGAGCTGTGAGAGTTGGACTGGCCTGCGCAGAAACCTATCCGCAGCACTCGCCGACCCTGACCCTGACCTGAGTGTACGACACACACACACACACACACACACACACACACAGTATACATACACACTCACACATATACAGTACACACACACACACGCACGCGCGCACACACAGACAGACAGACAGACAGACAGACAGACAGACAGACAGACAGACAGACAGACAGACAGACAGACAGACAGACAGACAGACAGACAGACAGACAGACAGACAGACAGACACACACACACACACACACACACACCCTCCCTATGCTCATTTTTCAGAAACCTATATTGTAGTCTTCAAAGACTGTGACCTTAAAATGGGCCCAGATGATTCAAACACACACACACACACACACACACACACACACACACTTACGCAGTCACATGTAGTTGACCCTAAATGCCCGCTCCCACAGACACGTTCAACACATACACTCACACTCCAAAAAACTCCCTCAACTCAGTCACCCTTTCCTGACCTTGTAAAAAATGAACACACAAACACACATCCTCAGTCCTCACAAACTCACTTCCTCTGGCCTTTTGTCTCTCACACAATCACAGACACACACAAACACACACACACACACACACACACACACACACACACACACACACACACACACACACACACACACACACACACACACACACTTGTCGACTTTCCCATGTGCAACTCTTCCCACCTTTTTATATCTTGCTCTAAATAGCAGCATGGAGACCTTCTGAAATCTATATTTACTGTTCACAAATGCAGATGAAAATTGAGCAAACATTCCCAGGTTATCTCAACATTATCACATGAAAATGGTTTGACACCTCCCCAGTCCCTTGAAACCTTGCTAGTCTGATGTGTGAAAAAAGTAGAGCAACACAAGATACACAACACAACACAAGACAGACGGTTTCTCGCACATTTGCAAATGTGCAAAGCAGTTTATTTTCACACCTCTGGTGTATGTGTGTATGTATGTATGCCTTCACGCAGACATTTGGAAGTATGGAAAATTAGTCTCTCCTCTGTTTTACAAATGCTAAACAATAATATGATGGGTAGTAGATCCAATCATTTGCCTAGGAATATCAAGCTCTTCAATATCAGTGTCTCTCTCTGTCTGTCTGTCTCTCTCTCTCTCTATCTGTATTTGTGTGTGTGTGTGTGTGTGTGTGTGTGTGTGTGTGTGTGTGTGTGTGTGTGTGTGACGCCACCATGTTCTAAATGCTCCTGCGTGTTCTCGCCCATGTCCTTCACAGGATAAGGTCTTGCGATTCTTCGCCAAAACATTCTCCTCGTGCCCGCTCAGTGTCACCAGGGAAATCTACACCAGCCTAGGTAATCACCTCACTCCACACCTGAGGGGACCGCCACGCTCTCCCGCATGCCCCTTGACAACACCTCAGGGTTAGGAGAATTCCGATGAGAGATGGGAACGTTTAAAAACCAAACATTATTCCAGATATCATCCCTCCCCTCCTCTCGTCTTTGCTTTCCTGTCCATGAGCACTTCAGATTTTTCTATGAATCTCATAATGTAGCGGCCTCGTCAGACGGTCGGTGCTGAATAAAGAGTGTTTCAGTTGAATGACTGGCGATGTTTAACCTTGAATTATTTTTCTCTCTCTGCTCTGCCTTTTGAAACGGATAGCTAAAAGTTTGGAGAATGACTTTCTGTACCACAAAGTGAGCTTTCCTGTGGCCACAGATGGGATCGATGTCACCAGGCAGGATGTGACACGTCTCCTCAAACAGGTAATGTATAGCTGCTACACCCTTTCAGTCCGTTTCTAGAGTGTTTATGGTTGAAACGTTCAGAACAAATGCAGATACATTGAAGTGAACATGGATTTCATGACTCAAGGGTAGTGCTCTAGAAAATGTTGGCTCTAATACTCTGTCATTTGAATTTAGTTTGCCCCCATGTTGCCATTAGTGCAATGTTGCCATGGGAATGCACGTTTGTTTATGCTGATAATTGTGTTTTTGGGGGGCAACTAACAGCACTGAAGAGCAGCACTCAAATTGTTATTTGCTAAATTTGAGTTAGCATTATTCAAATATACAGTTCCCAGCCATATATGAATTGACAGTGTGTACATTGCTGTTAATTGCAGCAAATTGCAGCGAATTGTGAAAATGAGAGGCCCTGTATGACTCTTGTCTTTATGTTCTGTCCTTGCAGATGCGCTTGATGAATGACTTTCAAAAGGAAGTGACCTCATTCTGGATACGCCACCCAGAGAAGTGAGGGTCCTCCTGTCATACTCTATTGCGAAAGGACTCAGAGCACCCATAAATGCCTCTAACAAACACAATAGGAAGTCATTCCAGTGTTAAAACCAAACAGCTGGAAGCAGCTGAGAAAATGGGGCTCTTATTTAGCATGTTTGCTGGGGGTATGCCCCTTGAGTTAGTGATTTTCATACCAATTAAGGGCATTTCCTGCCTTTCCTGTGCTGTTTTGTGTTGTGTTGTGTTGTGTTGTGTTGTGTTGTGTTGTGTTGTGTTGTGTTGTGTTGTGTTGTTTGATTGATTGAAACCTTTATTTTCATTCTCGGAAAGTACATTGAGGGAAGTCCTCTTTTACGATGCAGCCGAGATATACAAATAAAATAAATAAAATAAAAATACTAACCACATAATTCAACCAATGCATAAAATACACACACACATACATAAAATAACAAACAAACATGTATATTAAAATAATAACAGTGTTAATATCCATACATAAAATAATAATAATGTTAATATCCATAATTAAAATATCAAGGGAAACAATTACAGAGTGGGGTAGGGAGATTTGTGTTGTGTTGTGCTGTGCTGTGCTGTGTTGTATTATGTTGTGTTGAACTGTGTTGCATTGTGTTGTGTTGTGATATGTTCTGTGTGCTGAGCAGGTATATGGAGGAGATTGTGGAGAGCACTCTGGCCCTACTGTCCCTGCACTCAGAGCCCGGCCTGGGGCCCCACAGCTCCGACAGGGTCCTAGAGCCCCTCCACCTCCTTGCCCTGCTCGACACAAAGGCCACCTGGTTCAAGAAATGGATGGTGAGTTCAGTTTATGTGTTTCATTTGGTGTTGCACCAGAAAGAAGTTTTGGTTTACAATGAGTGCACTAACTACCTAAAAGGTATGCAGAAAGCTTGCCAACACCACCAACAGCCTATTTGGTACGGCTAAAAGCGTGCTGGCATCTACTGGGGGCTAAACGCATGCGATCTGGTGTAGTTTGGTGATACACAGGGCCAGATGTACTAACGTTTTGCGCCCATTTTAGGCGTAAGGTGCACGTAAAAACATGGCGATTGTATGTACAAACGAGCCGCAATGAGGGAAACGCGCAGACTGCCTGCCGTGGGAGCTGAGAATGGCTATTTGCGGTTTTCTGTGTCATGCATATTAATTCCTGGGCGGATCAGCTGAAAATGGGTGTAACGCGCAAGTGCAGGGGAGGAGAAGTGCTAATAGCGATTGATTAAGTATTCCGCCATATGTATGAAAACAGCGCACGTCTATTTTGCGTTGAAAAACTTCCGCCTTCTGAAAGCAGGTGTAATCCAAATTGCGGTTAAATGCGTCTATTAGAAAAACTTTTAGAGACGGCTGAATCAATATTCAGAGCATCAGTTTTCTTCATTGTACTATGTCAAAAGCAACCTTAACTTTTGATGCCTCTCTAAAATCGTATTTTCTCTTTCACGACATACTGTAGCCTACACTTCCCAATGTTAGACTAGGGCATTAAGTCATAGCCTATCCCTATACGTGCAGTAGCCTAAATAGTTCAAGTATTTTTTATTTTTTTTTTCAAGTGGATTAGTAGAACTACTAGGCCTACTCTGTCTGTTGCTGCTCGTTGACATATCTTTGTATCATGTATGATCGCTAAACTTTGATTATTTGTAATGTTGCAATATTCAACTGCGCTTGCACACGCAATTGGCGTTGTGCAGGGGGCGGGGACGTGCAATGAAGAACGCAGTTAACGTAATGAAGTGACAGCTTAGTAAATTCCACGCAATATAGCAAAGCAAAGCGTTCGCATTCTGCGCATACAAAAACTCGCTATTACCGCTTCCTTAGTACATCTGGCCCACAGAGTGTTGCTCTGGATTGTTGATATGTCTAACTTCACATGATTATATACTGTAGTAGCATCAAAATGTTGTTCTCCATTCATAATGGCCATTGCTTCACATGTTCACATAGCTTTTAAATGAATTTAAGGATGACGGCAAAACCAGTTGCTCATGGAAGCATGCCTCAAAAAATGGCAGAAAATTATTTTTTGATTCTGTCAAAGTATATAAATAAACAACACTACACTCTCATATCGTTCTCTTGCTTCCAGTTCATACATGCAATCAAAAGTTTAACGCGAGTTCAGCCCAGAAGCTAAGCTCTACGTGCTACAGGGAAGAGAATGTACTGTAGAGGAACGTGGTTGAAGATCACGTATTAGTTCAAAGTGAACAAGGTCAAGGGAATTAAGCTGAGAGTCCTCCCTCTCCCTCTCTCACTCCCTCTCCCTCCCTCTCTCTCTTTCTCTCTCTCTGTCTCTCACTCACTCTCTCCTTATCTTTCAGCATGGCTACTACAGCCGAACTGTGGTCCTGCGTCTCCTGGAGAGGAAGTACAAGTCAGTGGTGAGTAAGGGCCAGACAGAGCGGGGCGGGGGTGGTGGGGGTGGTGGGGGTGGTGGGGGTGGCGGGGATTTCACAGCACACATCACATCACTCACACATCACTTGCATCAGCACAGTTTGGACAGGCCCATACAGTATGAAAGGCCTGGTTGCCGTGGTTATATCACTGCACAGTGTTTATTTCCTTGTTTGGAAAATTCTTGGCAGCTGTTGTCATGTTATTGTTTTATAGTCTCTCATGGTGTACAGTACACACAGGGGTTTGACACTTAATGTTAGATAATATAAGTTCATTAGTTAATAATAAGTTAACAAGTTAATTTTTATTGAGGTTAATGGAATATTGTAGCCAGTGGCAAGTAACATCAGGAAAGAAAATCATTGTGTACACTTAGGCTATTGATGAGAGACTTTTCAGTTCTAAGTCACTGTGACTTTGAGTCTGTTGTTGGGAATCAGAGAGCAGTCGCAGGTCCCTTGTTGTTATTGCTGCAGGTTTCGGACACACCCATGGCGCAGTACTTGATGACCCTGACGGAGAGAGATGTGATTCCCTCTGCTTTATTGGGTTCACGTTGTTCCCGGGCAACTGCCAGGCGTTGTCAAAACACTTTGTTGGCTAAAGCACATTATTCACCTTTAGCCCTACACTGTAGATTGTAGAGACAAATCTTTTTTTTTATTTCCCTGGCAGGTTTGAGTCTTCAGTTGGTAACCCTCAAGACATCATTCAAAGAGGCGTAACGGGGGTTTAATGCCATAACACTGCAGCGAGTTTCAGTGTTGTTTTCCGACTAGCTTAAACGTGCATTATACCAGTGCCGATATCTCATGGTAATCAAACTGACCATATCCTCCCACCATGCAGCATTCCTTTGTACTGTGATCTAGCAAGGGCCACCAAATCAACTTGCACAGTGCCTGCATGGTGTGAGCATGGCAGCTGCGTGACGTGTCCGTTTTTATTTTGGCCCCCCGTGTTAGATTAGCCGAAATAAGGTTAGAGGCATGCTAGAAATAGGACCAACGCCTAGTTTTCACGCGACACGCAAGCACGTTGGAAGCGCAGCCTAAGACAGCAAACGTCACTGACACGCAAAAGGCACGCCACGGTCACGCCACGGTCACGCCACGGTCACGCTGTGCTCACGTCGCGCTCACGCCTCTTTCTCTCTCCCCTCAGATTGTGGCCGCTGTGCAGCAGTGCGTCCACTACGCCGAGAGCGCGGACCCAGTTGGGGACGAGACGACGGACCTCGCCTACGCCATGGAGCACCAGCAGATCAGTACGAGCAGCGCTCCCCCACTCAGAGCCCAAAAGGGGCCCTCCCAATTAGATCATTCCTGAAAATAATCACACAGACACACACAACCTTTTTAAATTCAGGAGTTTCAGATGAGCTGATGAGTCCTGATCTCCAGACCATTTGATTATGCACAATTACTATGTAAATGAGGGCGTCCAGTCCCACCCCATCATCTCATTAATATATGACTGTATACCAGAGATACTGTATGCCAGTGTTGACCTCAGCAGAGTTGATGGAGTGCGGTGCAGCCTGTGACCCTGTCTGGCTTTTGCTGAGGGTATCCACTTGCAGAGCCCACTAGGCCCGAGGATGTCCTTTAAAATGGCAGCGTTTAAGGAGAAAATTGGATATTATTCCCCCAAGCCTGTGCTGCAGTCTGTGATTAATGGCTTTCTCCAAAGCCGCCTACGTCGTCTGGATCCCCAGGGTTCTCGGTGGGCGCAAGTGTTTTCTCACCTGCTGTGCGGCAAAACACACACACATACACACACACACGGACACACACACACACACACACATGGATAGATAGAAAGAGAGAGAGAGAGAGGCCTGGTTCTTCTTTACTGTATTTCTCTTTCCCTTTTACTGTTTGAATTTCTCCTCTCTCCTTGCAGGCTCTTTGAAAGCTGTTTGTTTCTCTGCCTTTTTCTGTCTGTTTCAAGTGTGCGCACACACACACACACACACACACACTCACACACACACACACACACACACACACACACACACACACACACACACACACACACACACACACACACACACACACGCACACACACACGCACACACACAGTCATCTCTCACTGTTGCCTTGCCCAGAGTAACAGTAGTAGGGAGAAGTGCTGAATAAGTGGAGCTTACCTCCTCCACCGCAGCCGTCTCATATATTTATCAGACCCCCCCTGCTGTCCCTTCGCCATGGCCCCCCGCCAGACTGCTCTCCCCAGAGAGAGAGAGAGAGATGGAAGGAGAGAGAGAGAGAGAGAAAGAGAAAGAGAGAGAGGCAGGCCTGATTTCATCCAAATTGAATCAGATGCTAGAGTGCATAAAGGGAGTCTGAGAGCAAAAACAAAGCAAAGAAGTAGTGCGCTGCTCTTAAGTAGAAGAGCAGGAAAGGGATCCGGGTGCAACTGGATCGATACTAGCTGTGTGTATGGGCTGGAGCTTAGACTGTCTTGTTAGAGAACAGGGAGCAACTATCCTTTTGTCAGCTTGCTCAAGGACAAGATTAAATATTATTTAATGATGAACAATCTCTCATTATTGTAGCAAGGTGTACTCAGGCCACCTTTTCAGGTTGCATCAATACATTTCCTCACTCCACTGGAAATAATTGATCACCTTGGTGTAGTCTAGGAAGATCTTATCTTTGAAGATCTTATCTCCCCTTACATGGGGTGGAGCAGTCTATAATCAGAGATACAGTATTGTACAGTATTCGGCTTTATTGGACAGGTTTGTGTAAACGGTTCCCGGAGTCAGATTCCTTGGCTGTTTACACAAACCTGGCCAAAACCTGGCCTAATCTCTGATTCTGATTCTGAAGTTGTCTTTGTTCCTCTTGTTTAACCAAGGTCAGACTTGGGTGACTCAGACAACTGAATTTGTTTTATTTTTTATTTTTTCAATAGAAAAGTAGCTGTAAAACATTTTTTAGCAAGAGATTAAGGCACACTGCTTTATGAGGTTAAGTCTGATTTAATTAGTGCAGACTAGTGTTTGATTCCACTCTCCTTTTATCATCTTTGGACGGTTTGATACATGCTGTAGATCCTTCCAAATCGGATTTCAAACAACTTACCCTAGGAGAATAAAACATGGTGTTTAAAGCCTCCTGAGGTAAATGTTACAATTTCGTGCAGTATAATGTGTCTATTGTCATTTACCATATTGTACGCAACACTAAAAAAAAAAAAAAAGGATTGACTATCTTAAATGTTATTATAATACTGTATATTACTTCTTGAAATGACTAGAGGGTTCATCCAGACGTGCCCTCAAATACTCTCCATCCTGTTATCTAAGCAACAGCTTTCCCTACTGGGGACAAAGTTCCCGATGAACGTCCATCCTGTCGCTGTGCGTGAAAGAATTCCCGATAACTCCTCTGTTGGCCCAGACTTAAAAGTGATTCCATTTGCATAGCATAAAAGTGTTTTTAGAAGACTGATCTAATTTTTTTGGACATACACGCCACTGTCACGTCTGGTACAGCCAGTTCCATTGATTACAGTGGAGGTTAATTGATGCAGCAGACGCTACAGGCATGACCGCTTCAGTTACTGTATGTGCCCAGTGCAGCCGTTCTGTAAAGGCCACACCAGGACACACCAACCCGACGGCCGTCCGTCGGCAGAAAAGCCGTTGGACTGATCAGTCGGCTGTCTCGGGCACAGAATAAATAACTTTTTCTCCTGTAACCTAGCTACCTAGCAATGGTCCGAGATGTTTCGAAGGGTTAGGACTCCAATTAGATTGGTCACTGAGGCCGACGGCCACTGGCCAACTCTACATGTCAAGTCGGCCAAAACTAACCGATGCCGAAGCCGACTGGTGATGACACGGGACGCACCAAACAGACTCGAGTCCCCCGACCGCCCCCGACTGCCCGACAATATCCGACGGCCGATTATCGGGTTGGTGTGTCCCGGCCTTAAGTCATATCAGGCCATTCCTTTCACCTGCTTAATCAATACCTCCCAGCAATTAGCGGCATCCCTCTAAAGGCCATCTTCACTCATTTGAACAAACCAAATGTGGTGTCCAGTTATTGATCGGTCTACTATGATTTGGACATGTGCTGTAGCTGATGTGTGGTGTGTTGTGTCTGCCTAGGCTGTGTGCAGAGGATGCTCTACACAGGGAGAGAGCTGGAGTATGTCTACTTTGTGCATTCGCTGTGCATGCTCGGGCGCCTGCTCATGTACACCAACGGCAGGAAGCTCTTCCCCATCCGAGTCAAGAACCGGAAAGGTAAGGGGTGAGACTGAGGCCACAGCACAAGTTGATTGAATCAGTTCCAGTAGAGAGAGACAGGTTTTTTTTTAGCAGTTTGAAATGATTACACACTGATACAAGGTAATGGTTATGGTTATGGTTATGGTTATGGTTATGGTTATGGTTATGGTTATGGTTATGATTATTTGGCAGACACCTTTGTCCAAAGCAAAAAGGTCCTTCTATTTTGTTCTGCCATTTGGCGGTCAGTTGGCAGTCAGTTGGATTACTTGGAATTCTCCAGTTCAGCTCCAATAAGGATGTTAATAATCTGACCAGGTGAATATCATAAAAGCTGCCAAATCTAGATTGATCATTAGCTGAGGTCTGACTTTGAACATTGAACATTGAGGGTGTTAAGGAAGCATTGTTCATGAAAAGGGTGGTTTCCTCTTTGATTGTTTCTCTTGTTCTCCATTCCAGCATACGGTTGATTCATAATTCATGTGCAAATGTAATTATTGAGGTTTAAAGTGATTCAAATAAAGTTAAAGGTTAGATCATGTTCGTAAGGACATATGCAAAATAGCATGGCATCTTTACAGCAAGGTCCTGATGACATGATGTGACTCTTTGTGTCTCAGATCCTATCATGCTGACCGACCTGGTGGTGACGTTCATCCAAATCATGTACCTGCACCCCAAACCCACCTTTGATGATGTCACTCAAACAGGTGTGTCTTTTGTGTGTCAACCCCTATCACAAATACACACGTACGCACACAAACACACACACACACACACACACACAGAGTCATACACAGGCACACCCCAACCTTGTCTCACCGGAAAGACCTTCCCTTTAAATAGTACCCCCCCCCCCCCATCTACCTATCATGCCCATTAAAAAGACTAATAGCTGTGGTGAAAAGGGCAATGAGGTTGAAGGCTAATCATTTGTCAGCTTTCATGGCAGGTCCTTGTCCCAAAGTGTCATATACTCCCCCTCCTGGGCCCGATCTGTCTCGTTGAGTCATAAATGATACGCTGGAAACAATGCATTTCCAGTGTAAGAGCTGTCATCTCACCACATCTTTAAGATACATTCCTACACAGAAAAGATAGTAGAATGACCCAAGCTCTTGTTAGGATTTCAGCCATAGCTGTGCACAACAGGCAAGGGTGTGCCACTGGGAGATGGCATATTTATGGGGGATATTATCAGCTTGAGGGGCCCTAAGCCCCAAACTGTCATAATACAACAACAGACAGCCAGAAAGTCTGACCTGTCTCTATTTCATTGCCACATCTCTCCCTCTGTGTGCGTGTGCGTGTGTGTGTGTGTGTGTGTGTGTGTGTGTGTGTGTGTGTGTGTGTGTGTGTGTGTGTGTGTGTGTGTGTGTGTGTGTGTGTGTGTGTGTGTGTGTGTGTGTGTTTCAGACTCCCTGTCGCCTACGGCTCTGGTGATGGAGGTGTTGCATATGCTGTGTGAGCGCGTGGACTGTGCGGTGGACTGCCTTTACCAGCCCGCTGTGCTGGAGGTCCTCCTGGCCCCCGTCATCACGCTGCTGAAAGGGAGACCGGTAGGACACACACACACGCGCGCACGCATGCGAGTACACGTTGCCCCCAATGACAGACACCACACATACGCACACCTACACCTATAACACACACGCACATCTACACCCATAACACACACGCACACCTACACCCATACCCCCCCCACACACACACACACACACACCCAAGCGCACACACACACTTGTCCTACACATCACACCACCATGACGTGCGCTCATGAATCAAAAGGGAGGACTCCGGCCACTCCCTTCCCAATCAACTCTGTGTCATTTGGAATGATATCAAATTGCTGCCTCATTCTGCCGTTTATGCAGTGTCAGGAGGCGTAAAACAATTCTCATGTATTTGATTGCTTATGCAGGACTCGAACACATTTCACAAAGGGTGTTTGTCGTTTTTGCACAACCCGTGTCTAGTCAGTGGCTGAGGTCAAGGTGGAGTATTAGGGCCACGCAAAATGTGAGCTTAAACTCGATATGTTGACTTTGAAGTACAGTTGTCGACATGTTGACATTAAACTCAAAATTCCCAGAATAACATTGAAATATCATGTCGACTTTAATGTCAACGTGTCAACATTAAACTTCAAATTTCCGGAATAAAGTTTACATATTTTATCTTGACTTTAATCTCGACATATCATCTTGACATGTCCATCAAAATTAGTTTGGAGAGAGAGTGACTGCTCCAACGTAGATGCCACTGAATCTGGACAGTCAGACTCAATCAGTCAGTTGGCCAATGAATGACTAAAAAAAAGCCTTGTGTGGCCTGATTTGGTGAAATAGTACATCAGGGTTGGGTTTAGCAACAACTATAGCCTACTAACTTGTTTTGAATGTCGAGAATAAAGACAAAATGTTGAGATGAAAATCGACATGATATTTCAACTTTATTCTCGAAATTTCAAGTTTAATGTCGGCATGTTGAGTTTAATCTCGTCATGGCAAACATATTTTTTTTCTTCATGTGTGGCCCTAATACTCTTTTTTACTTTTGTCATAGGTGAATGAACACTGACATACTGTATGGTTCTCTTTGTTTTGATATTTATTCACACCTGATTGTGTTGCAGCAACGCGTTTATTTGGTGCCCTGCTGAATTAGTCTGCCAGGGGAATTTATTTTTAGCGACTGTCACTCAGTGAGTCATAGCAGCTCAGACTTCTCCAAACTTCCTTTGTTCCCAAACAAAAAACAGAGAACATAGAAATGTGTTGAAATGAGCCAATTTCATGGCAGCATAAAATGAATAAGTTTATCAATGCATGTCAGTGGGATTGATTGATTGTTTGATTGATTGATTAATTGATTGATTGATTTTTTTTATTGATTATCATTGCCATTTTATCTTTTACAACTAATACAGTGTCTGAGGTGTGGTTGAGTCACACCCTTCTTAACTGATACTAAAACACGCAAAAGTAGTCCCAAGGCCATGTACACTTATTTCACCCCTCTCAACATATCTACTGATAACTTTTCAATGTACCTCACATATCAGGTGGTATAGATGCATCTCAAAAGATTACAATATAATGCAAAGGTAATTCATTTATTTTCCCCTAATTTATTTCAAATAGTGAAACTGTCAACATTGTAACCTACTGTAACTTCTTTACAGATACAAGTGACATATATCAAGTTTTTGTTGTTGTTTTGTTTTGTTTTAATCATGATTACGTATTCTAATCTTGATGATTATGATTTACAGTTCAGGAAAATCCAGTTTCTCAAAAATATTGCAGTGAAGAATTTATAATACAGAAATGTTGACCTGAGAGGAGCTCTGATTAGCTAATTAAATCAAAACACCGGCAATGGGATATCCTGAGCCTTTCATCTCTCAGTCTGTGCAGGGAAATGTGGACTATTTCCCACTGTATTCTAGTTTCCTGAGATCAAATCAAATCAAATCAAATCAGGCTTATTGGCCATGTATATTTGCGAATACAAGGAATTTGGTCTCTGCATTTATCCCATCCGTGAATTAATGAACACACACACACAGCACACAGTGAACAAACAGTGAGGGGAAGCACACACTAAGCCAGAGCAGTGAGCTGCCTGCCCAACCAGAGGCACTCTGGGAGCAGTAAGGGGTTAGGTGTCTTGCTTGGTCGGGGATTGAACCGGCAACCCTCCGGTCACAAGCTCGAAGCCCTAACCAGTAGGCCATGGCTGCCTCTGCGCCTGCACATTCCGCCGTGACCTTTCACCTTTCACCTCGCCCCCCCGTGACCTCTGACCCCGCCCGCAGGTCAAGCTGAAGTCGCCGGAGAGCACGCTGATCCACGTGGCCGACACGCTGGCGCGCATGGCCACCACAGAGAGGGGCCTGTCCCTCTTCCTGTACGACAGGAACCTGCTCTCGGCCAACGGGGACAGGTAGGTGCCGCTCGCTGAGCGTCGGGACCGTCATGGGTCTGCTTTAGCTCCTGTGTGTGTGCACGATAGGTGATGGTGGTGGTGATGATGATGATGGTGATGGTGATGGTGATGAAGACGATAATGATAATTAGACTAACTGGGATTGAGTTGATTGGAGATTGGAGTACGTGATGTGTAAACAGGAGCTGCAGTTTCAACAGATGAAGTTCCTATTTTACGTCAGTTTGTATTTTGTATAACTGTATAAGTCTATAACTGTATTTGGTCGCTAGATTATTTTATTTTGGTCAGTGATTGTTGTGGCACATGCTCTGGGAAAGGAATGCTTCAGTTACTGTATGTCCTGTTACATGGCATGTGTAGGCTGCCTGTAACTCTGAGCTTCTCTTCCTCCCTTCTCTTTCTTCTCTCCCTCCTTCTCTCCCTCCCCCCCTCCCTCCCTCTCTCTCCCTCCCTCTCTCTCCCTCCCTCCCTCTCTCTCTCTCCCTTCCTCCCTCTCTCCCTCCCTTCCTCCCCCAGCATCTCTGCGGCCCACGTGGTGGTGCAGTTCACGCAGCGTCTGCTGGCCAGGGACCTGCCTGCGCTGGCTGGACTAGAGCCCCACATGGCCGTTTGCGGGGCCTTCATCTTTGTGTGCCGCCAGATGTACAACACCTGCGAGGGCCTGCAGGCCCTGAGGCCCTACGGTCTGCACTTGAGCATCGCCGCCGCCTGGAGGAAGGTGACCTCTCCGCTGCCTCCGTTTTTCGGCCAGCTGTATTGCAACTGTATTGTATCTATGGTAGTATATGGCAGAGGACGTTTGTTTAAGATTGAGTTTTTTCAGGTCAAAAGGCACATATAACAAGTAACAATGAAAAAACGTTATGCCTATATATTTTTATATACTGTATATACAGTATATATTTATTATACGGCTCTTCACAATGCAAGTAGAACGCTCCATTGACTTGAATGGGATTTCCCAAAGTTCTACCGGTCATTATTTAGGACCTCTGAAAAAAAATGATGACCGCTCTCAGTGGCAACTGAGTTTGTGCCCCTAATTCAGGTCTTTTAGATCACTCCGTGATGGAATTTCGTTGAAAGTGAACTAGTAGACGTTGTCAAGCAACATCTGAAAAGTTCTATCTGTGTGGCGAACTATTTAGTTTGTCAGTGGAAGCCACAAAACAGTAGCTAAGTCATTGCTAAAGAGACATTGTGTGAAGTTTCTTTTCTCTTTTTGGCAAGTAGCTGTATAATGAGCGGGATAATGAATAGAACGCCGGTCATTATTAGGAAAATAAGTACCTTCAACGCGAAACAAGACCCCTCCGCTTCACATTGGGGTCCGGTTCGCCCTGTCAGTACTTACTGTATTTTCCCGATAATGAGCTTTCGGTAACACTTTATATTAAGACACACATATTCACCATTAGTTAGCTGCTTACTAACATATGTATTAGTAGCATATTAGCCATTTGTTAGTCATTATAAATCACTAATTAATACCTTATTCTGCGAGACCTTATTCTACCCTTACTAGACTCTTAATTAAGAATTCCCCCTATGTAAACTCCTAATTACCCCTTTTTCATAGTTATTAAGTAAGTTGTTGCATATGAATTATGACTTAAATATGCATGGCTCAGTATGGGGCTTGTAAGGTGGTAGTACCACAAGAACAGTTATTCACCCCTAATAATACTTATGAAAGATGGTCTATTAAAATTGAACTAGACACTAAACCACAAGTGCTAATAGTGTACAAATAACTAATAATTAAGTCTTTGTAATGCCAAATATGTTCCCTATTCTAAAGTTGGATCTTTGTTCACAATTAATTTGACACTATACTGTGTCACACTAAAGGAGAACTCTGGTGTGATCCAATCCTTAGCTCTGCTGTTTGAGGTCAGTAGGGAAGAGTAAAGTGCTGTCCGTAGGGGAAAGAACAGAACATTTGATACAACATACAGTAGACCAAATAGCAAACCCACAACTAACACTAACTGAATGGGGCATAAGTAAATCAAACTGAAAGCGGGTCTCTATGCCCCGTTCTGTTAGTGTTAGCTGCCTGTTAACTATAGGTCTTTGTTGAATCAAATGTTCTCATTTTGAGTCGGTGACCTCAAACAGCAGAGCTATAGATTGATTCACACCGGATGTCTTTTTTACCATGTGACCCTATACTTTTAAAAAAATGTTTTGAGGTTGAGACTTTTGATTACTCAGGAGCCAAGAAAGTTAGCATACAAATGTATCCAGGTTTGCCTTTCTCACTATCTCCTATTCATTATGAAAGAGAGATTATTTTTATTTGTGCCAACTTGGCTGTCTGCTTGTTGTGTAGCTTACTGCGTGCTGTAATACAGAATAAGTGTGAATAGGAGGCAACTTTAGTTTAGGGAACACATGGGGGTTAATAAGTGCCAAATTAATGTGAACAATGACCCAACTTTAGAATAGGGAACATATTTGGCATTACAAAGACTTAATTATGAGTTATTTGTACACTATTAGCATTGGTGGTTTAGTGTCTAATTCCATTCAAATAGACCTTCTTTGATAAGTATTATTAGGGGTGAATAACTGTTCTTGTGGTACTACCACCTTACAAGCCCCATACTGAGGCATGCATATTTAGGTCATAATCCATATGGAACAACTTATTTAACTAGAAATGCAATTCCAAGGAATTACCAGTGCATGAAAATGCAAAAATAGATAGATAATGTAGATATGGTTACTAAGGTGTAGCTAGGGTAAACATGGTGGTTGCATAGTTTACAGAGAGTTGATAGTGTGAAGGTAGACGTTTTAAAGATGAAACGTTCCAGTTCTAACTTAACTAATGATTTCTATTCATGTTAAAATGTTGATTAGCTAACTTAGCTAATGATTTCTAGCAGTTACGCTAAAAATGCTTATTATGCTAGCAATGCTAACTTTACTAACAATGCTAACCAGGTTGATTAGCTAACTTAACCGATGATTTCTAGCAGTAATGTTAAAAATGCTAACTATGCTAACAATGCTAAATTTGCTAACAATGCTAACCAGGTTGATTAGCTAACTTAGTTGATGATTTTTTGCAGTTATACTAAAAATGCTAACTATGCTAACAATGCTAACTATGCTAACCATGTTAACTAGCTAACTTGCTAGTGAGGACTTTTATTTTGAAACATTTTTTTGCTAGGGTATCCATGGTGGCCACTATCAGGAAACAAGAAGTTACTGCAGTATAATCATGTTGGTTGCTATGGAAACGGTCACAAACACTTAATTTTAATGGTTGCTATGTTGGTTGCTAGGTACATGGAGGTTTCATGTAGTTGACTGGAGGCATAGTGGATGATAACTGACAGTTGGAATGGTTGAACAGTTCAATAGTTGAGTAGTTTCAGTGGTTAAATTATTTAATAGTGTATTATTGCAGTGAGGACCTTTATTTTGAAACAGTTGTGGACAGAGGACATAGTGAAACAGGATCTGTAGTCTTAATGAGATTGTATGCTTAAAGCCTGAGACAGAAGGTGCCTCTCATATAGCGTTTACGCGTCCTCTCTCGCTCCTCACTGATCTACATAAAGAATGATGGAGCGGCAACAATGGGATAGTCTAGCCCCTCTTCTATCTTTCTTTATGTAGATCATTGAGGATCGAGGAGCGAGGGAGGACATATAAACGCTGCTTGAGAGGGACCCACAGTAAATACTTTAAAAGTTGTATGTAGATAGTCTAATTAATGTTGATAGACAGAATGTTTCATGGATGTTGATAGGCAGATTGTTTAATAGATATTGATTGACAGTTTAATGGGTGGATGAGTGAATGGTCTGAAGAAGATGAATGGATAGAAGGTTGGATGAAATGTGCCTTATATTCTTGTTAAGAGAGACACTGATACACCTCTCTGAGAGTAGTTGACACAGGTTTAATCAATTTAACTGGCTAGTCTTAAGAGAGCCAGAGTACTCTTAAAGCCTGAGACAGAGTAAATAATTTAAAAGTTGAATGTAGATAGTCTAATTAATGTTGATAGACAGAGAGTTTAATGGATGTTGATAGACAGATTGTTTAATAGATGTTGATAGACAGTTTAATGGGTGGATGAGTGAATGGTCTGAAGAAGATGAATGGATAGAATGTTGGATGGAATGTGCCTTATATTCTTGTAGAATGGAGAGACAGCTCTCTACTGAGAGTAGTGGATACAGATACAGGTGTAATCAATTTAACTGGCTAGTCTTAAGAGAGCCAGCCTGAGACAGAGTAGATTGTTTAAAAGTTGAATGTAGAGCGTCTAATTGATGTTGATAGGCAGACTGTTTAGAATGGGTGGATGAGTGAATGGTTTGAAGAAGATGAATGGATATAAAGTTGAATGGAATTAGGAGGACTTATTTTGATACTGTTGTGCGCAGAGGATACAGGGGAACAGAATATGTAGTCTTCAGAGAGATTGTAAAGCCTGAGAGAAACTGACAGTTGGTGCCCAGGTGGCTGACCAGCTGGGGTAACATTCTAATTGCTGCCGTGATGTCATAATGAGCCATGTTAAGTCTATGGGGGAAATTGTAATAGTTTTTAACTAATAGTTTAAAAAGTATAAAAGTTACAAAGTTGAAAAATACAAAGCCCACATCGCGTAAGTAAGACCTACGCGTCAAAATTTGAATGGAGTTTCTACGTTAAGCGGTTGAAGCTGAATTGCGTGCGTTAGAAGAAGAACTAGAAATGCAATTCCAAGGAATTACCAGTGCATGAAAATGCAAAAATAGATAGATAATGTAGATATGGTTACTAAGGTGTAGCTAGGGTAAACATGGTGGTTGCATAGTTTACAGAGAGTTGATAGTGTGAAGTTAGACAGTTTAAAGATGAAACGTTCCAGTTCTAACTTAACTAATGATTTCTATTCATGTTAAAATGTTGATTAGCTAACTTAGCTAATGATTTCTAGCAGTTACGCTAAAAATGCTTATTATGCTAGCAATGCTAACTTTACTAACAATGCTAACCAGGTTGATTAGCTAACTTAACCGATGATTTCTAGCAGTAATGCTAAAAATGCTAACTATGCTAACAATGCTAAATTTGCTAACAATGCTAACCAGGTTGATTAGCTAACTTAGTTGATGATTTTTTGCAGTTATGTTAAAAATGCTAACTATGCTAACAATGCTAACTATGCTAACCATGCTAACTAGCTAACTTGCTAGTGAGGACTTTTATTTTGAAACATTTGTTGCTAGGGTATCCATGGTGGCCACTATCAGGAAACAAGAAGTTACTGCAGTATAATCATGTTGGTTGCTATGGAAACGGTCATAAACACTTAATTTTAATAGTTGTTATGTTGGTTGCTAGGTACATGGAGGTTTCATGTAGTTGACTGGAGGCATAGTGGATGATAACTGACAGTTAGAATGGTTGAAGAGTTCAATAGTTGAGTAGTTTCAGTGGTTAAATTATTTAATAGTGTATTATTGCAGTGAGGACCTTTATTTTGAAAAAGTTGTGGACAGAGGAAGTAGTGAAACAGGACATATAAACGCTGCTTGAGAGGGACCCAGAGTAAATACTTTAAAAGTTGTATATAGTCTAATTAATGTTGATAGACAGAATGTTTAATGGATGTTGATAGGCAGATTGTTTAATAGATATTGATTGACAGTTTAATGGGTGGATGAGTGAATGGTCTGAAGAAGATGAATGGATAGAAGGTTGGATGGAATGTGCCTTATATTCTTGTTAAGAGAGACACTGATACAGCTCTCTGAGAGTAGTTGACACAGGTGTAATCAATTTAACTGGCTAGTCTTAAGAGAGCCAGTGTACTCTTAAAGCCTGAGACAGAGTAAATAATTTAAAAGTTGAATGTAGATAGTCTAATTAATGTTGATAGACAGAGAGTTTAATGGTTGTTGATAGACAGATTGTTTAATGGATGTTGATAGACAGTTTAATGGGTGGATGAGTGAATGGTCTGAAGAAGATGAATGGATAGAATGTTGGATGGAATGTGCCTTATATTCTTGTAGAATGGAGAGACACAGCTCTCTACTGAGAGTAGTGGATACAGATACAGGTGTAATCAATTTAACTGGCTAGTCTTAAGAGAGCCAGCCTGAGACAGAGTAGATTGTTTTAAAGTTGAATGTAGAGCGTCTAATTGATGTTGATAGGCAGACTGTTTAGAATGGGTGGATGAGTGAATGGTTTGAAGAAGATGAATGGATATAAAGTTGGATGGAATTAGGAAGACTTATGTTGATACAGTTGATACAGGGGAACAGAAAATGTAGTCTCAAGAGCCTGAGAGAGAGAGAGAGAGAGAGAGAGCTGCTGCACCTGGACTGGCCACCTGGTGTAACATTCTAATTGCTGCCGTGATGTCATAATGAGCAATGTTAAGTCTATGGGGGAAATTGTAATAGTTTTTAACTAATAGTTTAAAAAGTATAAAAGTTACAAAGTTGAAAAATACAAAGCACACATGGCATAAGCAAGACCTGTGTTTTGGGAATAGTGCAGGTAATTTCTGCATATGTTATCAAAGTATTTATTAGTAATACCGTGGAAGTTAGTTGAAATGCAAATAGTTGGTTAGCATGTTGATTTATGGTGTGTGCCCCTACATTTTCAGTTTGGGGCCACTGTGCTCCTTGTGAAAAAAGTTAGTCTAGAGCCCTGCAAGGGGCAGAGGTACGTGTATGCGCAGCAGGTGACATCCAGGAAACACACCATCATTCACTGCTGCAGGAACGCTGCTGGGGAAACACATCTCACGGTACCCCTCTCCACCACCACCACCTCATCTGCCACCACTGCCACCCTCCCTGCTTCCATCACCACAGCCGCCCCGCTGCCTCCACCACCACAGCCGCCCCGCTGCCTCCACCACCACTGCCCCCGCTGCTGCCAACACCCCATCTCGATGCACCGGCCAGAGGGCTGAGGCAGTCTGCAGAGAACAACAGCAGCAGGATCAGGCAGTCCAATGTGTGGTCAGGCTGCAGCAGGTCGCTGCTTAGCAGGCTGAAAAGACTGCTGCACGGGCAGCAAGAGAGGCTGCCAAAAGGCGCCCTAGCTAGAGGTGGTAGGAGAGAGAGGCCTAGGCAAGCGGTCGCAAGGGAGGCCCTGGCCCACTGTGCCCTGTGCGGGTATATGGCTACGCCTGGGTCCTGCCAGGTCCTCCTGTGGCCACAGTGTGACAGTTGCACCCTCTGGTACTACGCAGAGTGTGTAAGCATCTGTATGGTACTGTGTGGCATGCCATACATAGGTAGTTTGTACTCAATTTTGTTGTACATGTTCTAGTCTTACAAGGACATTAAAATGTTACATGCTACATTGGCTTTATTACTCTGCTCAAGCACCTGCCCGGTTGCCTTCAGGCATCGATTTTCTATGTTCCCACCCACCCACCCTCCCTTCCTAACCAACACCAGGTTGGACCTTGTCTAGTTGTCCGGGGGGTAGGTTGTTATCTTATTTGTATTAATTAATTTGATATTCATTCATGACCTATGTCTTTTGTAAATCCTTTGAAGGATTAGAATATTTCTTAACTTCAGTCATGTCTACCTGAGTATTTCTGGCTGAAATTATATTATCTGATTGGTTCTTTCAAATCAGACTTCCATGCATTTTTTTTAGAGCTTTATTAAATTTGTATACTATTTATTGCATGCATTTACTCGCAAAACACAACAGGTTGTCAGCCTAATATATGGATATCATTTTAACTATGGTAGTCTTATAATTAATATACTCATTGTCAAATCGTACCAAGTGCAGGCAGGCGCTTTTGGTAATAACGTTGCGTGCAGAGACAAGGAAGTACTCAGACGCGGTTTTGTTTTTATCGGGGGTTGTTTGTTGATTTCTAAGCAAGATAACTAACAAACGTAAGGCTGGATTTAGGTGAAATTTTCAGTAATGACCCAATGAAGAAACAATTATATTTTGGGAGCGATCCGGATCACCGTTTGGATCCAGGAGGCGCTTGGTGGAGGTATGCGTTCACGGAGTGCTTTTGTTTTTTTTAGTTCACCACAAGTTATGTTCCTGGTCTTACATGGCTTTCTTGAAATTGCATTACTCACTACACGTGATGTACCTTTAGCTAGCTCTCCAAGATCATGCACTTTGCAATATTGTCTTTGATATAGCATTCATATTTAAAACCGCTCAATGAATGTCCATGTTGTGATGCGTATCATAGCCTATACTTTGAACCACTTTGAGTTGTCCGAGCCGCGTCCACATCTACTGAGGGTTCATAAACGAGTCACAGTTTCTGTTATAAGCACTAGATACACTTTGAAATGTAAATGAAATATTTAACTGCTGCACTAAGAATGAGTTGATGAGTTCCCATTTTTCATTTCAAAAGTAACCGAGTTCAAAGTTGACAATTAGCCTACAGGACGTAAACGTATCAGATAGGCTACTTGCCGGTATAGCTAGCTACATGTTGCCTAAATTTAACATGATCATAGTCACATAATTAAGAAACAAAACGCTTCATTGACTATGCAATCTTAATCAAATCAAATCTAGCAGCATTGAACAATGTAAAAGTCACGTCTGCGAAGTACGATGTTTGTTTAATTTAAGTCCAAAAGCAGTGTACGGAACTCTGTTACGATTCCACGACCGTTGTGTACGGAACACTGTTACTGTCAACATACAAAATATCGGGCTCTAATCTCAATAAATCGCTCATAGGATTGGTCACAGTTTTCAAAGGAACCCCAATGAGGGCTTGTTTTGTTGATAAGATCCTCCTCTTTTGAATGATGTATACCAGAAGGGTATTGGTTATCATATCACTCAATCCTTCTGTGGTAAATGTAACAAAACGTCGAACCCGAGGGGGCAGAGTGTACGGAACACCGTGGACATGTTCTATGAATAAGGGGTAATTAGGAGCTTACATAGGGGACATTCTTAATTAAGGGTCTAATAAGGGTAGAATAAGGTCTTGCAGAATAAGGTATTAATTAGTGACTTGTAATGACTAACAAATGGCTAATATGCTACTAATAGACATGTTAGTAAGCAGCTAACTAATGGTGAATATGTGTGTCCTAATATAAAGTGTTACCGAGCTTTCTATACATTATCCCTTACATACGGTATGCAAGGGTATAACGTTTTTTTTATTCCATTGTTACTACAAATACAAATAAACTTTATATATAGCAATATTCCAGGACGTATGTAATAATTACTTCTTTATAACCAAGAAATAGGTTTTAGCAGTAAAAGCTTTTTTATGGTATGATAATTGTTTCAGTATTGTCTCAGTCTTTAGCGTGTGCAAGACAGAAGTTGCCAAATTTTCTGTTGCATTTTTTCAGTACCACTAGTAAGGACATGCACACGGTACAACCATGGACCTTTATACCATGATATACCACAATACCGATATGTCCATGAACCCCTAAAAAGAATAGAGGCAAGATATGCCCAATGGTTCTTACCGGCCATTTATTTAGTTCTGATTTTTGATTCTTTACTTAAGAAGAGTGTAATGTTCTTTTGAACCATAGACCACGGTGTCCACTGTCCACTGACAAAGGTTGACAGACACAGGTGTTTTGTTTGACAGCTGGGATACATTCTTTTCATGACTGTTTTTCCATGATACTCTGTAACATTTTGTTCTCACGTAGAGACGTCCTCTTTTGGTGGTCATAGGCAAATTGACTGGTTGCGAAATATTTCTATCATAAAGAGGAACTTCTCAATGCAGTGACATTCCCTTGGTGATAAAATACCAGTGAAAATAATCTATAGGCATACTGCGTGCATGCAGTTTTGCCTCTTTCCTTCTAATTGTTATCTTGCAAATGACTCATTAAAAGATGATTCCACAGAGTTTCTTTGGGAGGGACTGTGCTCGTAAGAAGAATGTTATCTTTTTTTTTTTTTACGAGTTCATTGGTGTCAGTCGTTAACGGAATGCATCTCTACAAAAGCACACAACAATCTCAGCATCTCAGTCCCATCCTTTGAGAGCATGGGAGAGTCTGCTGACCTTCCCATCATTAAGTGTTGCATAATGATGGACGTCTGAGGTTCATCAACAGAGACTTGGGTGTGGCATGGCCAAGGGTAGGGAGATGGATAAGGTTTTGCATCATCAGCTATTGCATAATAGCACAATTCAGACAGTTTTAAAAGCTCATATCTGTGGGAAGATACTGTGTGACTCTGCCCTTGTCTTGAGGTGGAGAGATTAGGGTCCTCACTCCCCAGTGATTCAGTGACTG